>NC_053498.1:102209478-102501978 GCF_905171775.1 Rana temporaria | reverse complement strand
AGGATTGTTTTCTCACTTGCTGTATACTTTATTCCATGTCAGTGTTTAAATGTATTAAAATTAGAGTATCAGCATTGCCAGGTAGTTGGCAGCATATCAATTGGCACTACATTTCCTAAATGACTAGGCAGGACTAGACATTTCTCTACTGGGAACAATGAAAACAATATAAACCAGATAGGGGTTCTAATACTACCTACTTTAAAGAAAAAAATAGGTTTGGCTATAATTTTTGTGTTTTTACATAGAGACATGCAGACTAGCCTCCAAAGGGAGCTCTGCATTTAAGTCAGTCTCAGTTATTAGTGCGTGAGTGCATTTTTTATTTATTTTTTTCATTTCTAAAAACACCTCAGTGAGCATTATGTCAGTTTTTGTATCCTTTTGAGCACTAATTCACACTTTATCACCTGAGCTGAGAGGATTGCTGGATTACCAAGTGAGATTTCTGGGGAAGAGGATTGCCTGAGCACTGGGAGAGTTTATAGAGTCTCTGACCAGATTTGATTAACCACTTGCCGACCAGCGACATACCCGTACGTCTCTGGACTTCCAGCAGTTATACCGGGATTATGCCTGCAGGCATCACCCCAATACCATTATTTTAGAGCCGCAGGATTGCTTTTACAAGCAGCCCCTCTCCCACGGCTCTATCCTCCCACCAGTAGCCCTAAGCGACCAGTTGACACGTACCCTGGCTGGCCTAACAGCTGAACAAAGCCGGGATCAGCTATGGTAACCCAAAACCAATAAACCGGAACCAATAACCCAACATCACTTCCAGTTTACCTAAATGTCAACGTTGCTATTTTAAAAAAAATCTAAAGCAATCAAAAACACAGATCTTGGTGTTTTGAATGCTTTTAAGGGCAGAAGAGGGATTTGGGGTCTTGTAGACCCCAGATATCCCCATGAAGGGTACTTGTTACATGCCTATTGCTGTCACACGGATGTTTACATGCCTTGTTACAGCAATAAAAATGACAACAGTAAAAAAAAAAAAGTAAGAGCCCCCATGCTCGTTTCCCTTCTAAATGTTTTTTTTTTCTTCTTTTTCTGAATTTCTCACTTCCTGTTCCTCCTCAGTAAGGTGTTCAGTTAGCTGTTCTAAATGACTTTCTGACCGCTTGGATGATGGTGGAAAGCTTACTGAGGAGAAACAGGAAGTGAGAAATTCAAACAAAGAAAAAAGACCTTTAGAAAGGAAATCGAAGGAAAAGGTAAGTGAACCAACAATGCACTAGCTTAAAGGAACCAATTTTAGAGAATAAAAAACAAACCTTTACAACCCCTTTAATGCTTTTTGTAATATAAATCAGTGCAGCATATTTTTTGTACACAACAGTTTCTTTTGATTCCAGTGGAATGCGCGTCTACAAATGTTGATAGTTACACTTGCCACTTCCTTCTATATTTGAGCATTAGTTGTCTTTTTTTAATCCATGGCATTTTCCCTGCCAGACCAGTGTGAAACTCTTAGTATCTGCATTCTCTGCATTCTTGAAATTCATTGAGCTGAATGTATTAGATTTTGGGAGCCAACTCATCTTGTGAATTCTCCCCAGCCAAAATATACTACAGTGGGTATGGCAAATAATCATTCCCTAACCCCCCTCCCCTTTTTTAAATAATCACATTTTGTTACTTTGCAGCCTGAAATGAAGACACACACAGTTTTTGTTTTATCCAGCTGTATTTCCAGCTGTATTTATAAGTGCAACTTATAAGCAACAAAATGCGATAATTTTAAAGGGGGGTGATTTATTTTCTATACCCACTGTATAATACCCCCCCCCAATGATTTACTGTTTCTTTAAACATGGAATGGAGGATTTAATCACCGTACAGGTGCCTGACCATTTTTCAGGGATGTTGACATCCAAGGTACAGTCTCCAGATGCTAGCACTCACCATCTTTGTCCAGATCAGAAATGTGTAAGAAAAGGGAAAACTCATAAGTACCCATACCCAAGGAGCACCTAACGTATTTCACTCTAAGGCCTCGTACAGACGGGCAAACATGTACGATGAAAACGGTCCGACGAGGCCGCGCCGATAACGCGGCGACGTGCGCGGCTCTGGCAGTTCAATGCTTCCACGCATGCGTCGAAGTCATTCGAAGCATGCGAGGGATGGTGGCCGCTCGGACATGTACGGTAGGTCTGTACAGACGAACGAACATGTCCGACGGACAGGATTCCAGCGGGCATGTTTCTAAGCAAGTTTAGAAACATTTGCCCGCTCGAAAACGGTCTGGCGGGCAAATGTACGATGGAATCCTGTCCGCTCGGCTGTACAGACGACCGAACATGTCTGCTGAAACTGGTCCGCGGACCAGTTTCAGCAAACATGTTCGGTCGTGTGTACAGGGCCTAAGAGCTTTGTCAGAGGTACTTTACTTTGTTTTTTGATACGTTTTCATTTTTCTTACACATGGTTATTTGATTGAGATTCTGACAATCAAGGTAAAGTGGGCTTTGCATCTGGTCTACCTTATGTAAGCAATTAGTGCATGACTGGGCAGAGGCTGGCACTGTTGGTAAGCCAGGCTTCAGGACGCTAGATAAAGCCCTTTAGTGTCTGCAGTACCTTAGAAGGGGGCGAGTGGGGGCGAAGGACCAGTGGCTGAAGTTAGACCTAGCGCCGCCCATTCAATGGTTTGGGAGGGACTATCTCGCATACGTGATCAGCGCCCGCATATGAAAACGGTGTTCAAACCAAAAGGGAGGTATCGCGGAGATCGTTAGATCTAGGCGGCCTCTGTATCTCAAAACATACAACCTGTAGAATTTTTGAAAAGTCGCCTATGGAGATTTTTAAGGGTACAAGTTTGTTGCCATTTCATGAGCGGGGGCAATTTTGAAACATGACATGTTGGGTATAAATGTACTTGGCGTAACATTATTTTTCACTATATATATATATATATATATATATATATATATATATATATATATAAAATTGGGCTAACTTTACTGTTTTTTATTTATTTTTTTTATTCACAAAAGTGTTTTTTCCCCCAAAAAGTGCACCTGTAAGACTGCTGCGCAAATGCGGTGTGACAAAGTATTGCAATGACCGCCATTTTATTCTCTAGGGTGTTAGAAAAAATATATATATACTGGTAATGTATGGGGGTTCTAAGTAATTTTCTAGCAAAAGCAATGTTTTTAACTTGTAAACAACAAGCATGTTATACTTGCCTCCACTGTGCGACCGGCGCCCGGATTTTGTCGAGCCCTGGCTTAGACATTGGGACACATATCATTATTTAACAGATGGGATGAATATAATATAGTGGCTTTACAACCACTTTAATTTAAGCTCAGCAAGGCGAATTCTGTATGACTAGTGGCACTTTTACAGCCCGTAAGTATTTATAAGTTCCAGACTTAAAATGCAAAATAGATTTAAAGTTTTGCTATGTAGAAAACAGACAGTGATCAATGTGTCTGTCTGGCACTCTGCAATCTGGGCTCTGTCTCAAAATGTTTGATTTTCTTTTTTGTAGGTTATAATTAGACATTTTTGCCCATTTGATTCATTGTTTTTTTTGTTTGTTTTTTCTAGATTTTGATGACATCTCTAATCAGATCGACTTTATTATTTGCCTTGGGGGAGACGGTACCTTGTTGTATGCATCATCGCTTTTCCAGGTAGGATAAAATACTTGAAACTACATTAAGGCTGCATATGTACCTTCGTGTTCCAGGAACATGCACAGAAACGCACTGTTCTGCATGTGTTCCTGGAAACCCATGAAAAAGTGTCAAAACGCACATTACATTTGGGATGAGATTATTTCCTAATGGAACCCAAACACGGGTAGCAGTCTGGCATTCTGTTGCATTGCAAAACATGCTACGAAAAGAAGGTGCAGGAGCTACTTTGGTGCATTTGTCATGCATAAGGAAGCTCATTCAAGTGATTGATCTGCCCTATGCTGTCACGGCAGATACACACAAAGAAAAATAAAAAAAGGCTTTAGGGAAAGAAGATGTTGCACAATTTTGGGGACTCTAATGGCAATAGTGACCCTCAGCAGGATGATGCCTCTGCTGCTGCCAGTTTGTGATTGTTTAAGTTTTATATGTCGGTCTCCGTTTGGGGTTGATCAGATATGCAAGAATATACATGTGTCAAAAGACTTCTCCTAGTATGTTCTTGAACAGCTGGATCCCCTATTGCATAACCAATTGCTTCGTAATCTTGGCGCTGTAAAGCAAGTTAGTTACATGACGGCCCCTTTTTACATTACACTCCACCTTATTTACGTCACAGTCCCCCCATAGTTTACACATTCCCCCATTACACCACACCCCCTCTTTCCAGTCCTTTACACAGCAGGTCAGAGGGTGGGAGGGTGCGTCAGGTCTCAATGGAGGGCAGTGGCTTCCCAACTTTTCCCTAAAAACAAGTGGGTGATTGGTTGCTATTACAGCCCTGTGTCATAACAAGCAATCCCATCTTGTTAATTTGAAAAGTGTGGCTGCTCCCACCCTCCGTCTAGACCTGCCACCTTTTTGTTTTCCTTATTTTTTGTAAATTTTTTGATTGTGAAAGGGTTAGAAGCTCTGACAATGACTTCTTGTAGGTAATCTAGACCAGAAACTGAACTTTACCGAGTTCTTCTTGACAACACTCGGATTATATATCACCAGTGCTGTGGAGTCGGAGTCAAGGAGTCGGATGAGATTTTGGGTACCTGGAGTCGGAGTCGGCAAACAATGCACCGACTCCTACTAAATTTAGATTGGAATTAAAAAAGCAAGTTTAAATGTCTCAATTCACAAAAAGTTATAATTAATTACTTCTCTACTGTAAGAATAAAGACCAATGCATGCAGTGCCTCACGTAACCGCAAAACGAACGCGTTAAGTGACCGTGAAGAAGCATGCTTTTCATGTGTTTCACTATATGGCACGCAACGCACAATTAGGAGCGGCAATACTTCTACTTTCCATAGTGTTGTGTTCTGCTGTTACAGGGAACGCAGCGCCCATGGGTAACCTAGCCTCTCACTGATAAGGGATTAAGTAAATATGTTTTTTGCAGGACTAGAGATACTTGTATAAGTGAAGGGAATGGAGGGTCAATAGTTCAAGACTGAAGCTGTAAACCATTGGAAAAACTGCTGTCATTCAGCTAAGGCTATAAAAACTCCTGTGGTAATGACATGTATAATGCCTTTCTTTCCTTCAAGGAATGTATAAAATACATTCGCATATTAATACAGAGGAGTCGGAGTCGGAAGTACAAAAAACTGAGGAGTCGGAGTTGGAACATTTATCTACCGACTCCACAGCCCTGTATATCACTCCCAAGTTCACACAAACAGTACTCCAAATTTCTCAAGCTCTGTTGAAGGTTGTGATTTGTGGCCCCTGAAACACATTGGCTCCTATACCCAACTGATATTTGGAATGAAACCTTACTCTAATCGTTGAGATTAGAGTATGGTAGTTTCTGCGGTAGTTCCTCGGTGCATCCAGGACTTTATTGCTGTCTGTCTTGCTGGGGAGATTCCCTCTTTCTGTCAGAGTTACCATAATTGGTACTGACATTTTTCAGCACGGAAACTTCCTCCTCTGACAGATGTCTCGAAGGGGAAATCCCTTACTTTGGATAGATCTTCTCTTCCTGTTTGGTCTTCAGGGAGGAAAGTAAGGGGCTCTTCCCAGGAGTCATGATGGATGGCAACAAAATTGGACAGGGTTTGTTTTCATATTTAATCTTTTATTTATCTGTAAGGAAGCAAGGAATACACTTTACAAACATCCTATATGACACGGTATCAATATCTCTATATACCAATCTAGTATACATATAAATTAATTTTCTTCCAGAACATAAGACCCTACCCATCTCCTTTTAGTCACATAGATAGACGACTCCTTATCCAGGACCCAAGAATATCTCGAGTTTTGGGGGATCCTTCTTATGTATTCATAAAGTGTCAAACCCTATGGAATCTTTTTATTAAAGTGGATGTTCGATCAAAAAAAAATATTAAAAGCCAGCAGCTACAAATACTGCAGCTGCTGACTGGCTCCCGCTGTGTGCTGGGAGCCGAGTGTTCCCAGCACACAACGTGGGGGGGGGGGGGGCGACGGGATGTGACGTAATGCCTGTCTTTTGCCCGTGAATGGCAGGCCGGAAGTGGGTGCAAATACCTGTCTTTAGACAGGTATCTGCACCCCCCTCCCCCCTGAAAGGTGTCAAATGTGACACCAGAGGGGGAGGGTGCCGATCAGCGCGACTTCACTTTAGGGTGGAGAACCGCTTTAATACAAAAGAGGGAAGAACCCTTATAGATGTGAACTTCTAGCAACTGAAAACAGATATTGTTATTAGACCCTTGGAATGGGAATTTGTGAAGTAAGAGAGGGATATGGGAGGAGGGAGAGTGGGGAGTGGAGGAAGCGGAGATCATTTTTTTTTTATAAAATATGGAGGCAAGAGTGAACAGGGTTTTTAACTCTGCCCAAGGCAACTCTGCCCACAAAAGAAGAGCTGAATGCATTTCTGGCAGATCAACTGGTGTTTTTCTGTATTTGCAATTTTATTTATAATTAAAAATTGTGATTATAATCGTGCACTTTTCACCTTGAGGACTATCAGCGCTTATCAAATTGGTGTTTGGGTCTTTGAAGAGATGGATTTGAAAGGTCCAGAGAGGGTGCTTCCCAGACAGTGAATGACAGCGGGTGCCATACTGTGGGTGCAGCATGATGGAGTGCATGAGATTCAAATATTTTAGGACAACACTGGTCGCATGTAACTTTACTTTCTATGAGGAGTATGGTTACCCAGATATGCAGTCAGATGTGTGGGTCCCAAGATATCGAGGGCTTTATAAGTAGGCCAATTTTAAAGGGAACTTCTTCATTTGATTGGAAGCCAGCAAATGGAGCAAATAAATTGGATGGGTTGGCAGGTCAGTAGCCTGGCTGCTACATTCTGTATCGGCTAAAAACTATGTAGTTCTTTCTCAAGAGGGACTTGGTAGTAGCAATTTCCTATGTAGTTCTATGTAGTTCTTTCTCAAGAGGAACTTGGTAGCAGCAATTTCCTATGTAGCTCTATGTAGTTCTTTCTCAAGAGGAACTTGGTAGCAGCAATTTCAGTAATCCAATCTGGTTGATACAAAAGCACAGATTGATTTTGACATATCCTATTCTAGAATCAGATGTTTGTCTCTTTGTTATATAGTTGAGATGGTGGAAGTAGGACCTGAAGGCAGCTGATACCTCTCAATAGGTCATGCCCAGGCTGAACACATGGGGGTTTAAATAAAATAAAAAAATGGCAAGTGATTGGTTTCTATGCAGAGCTGCACCAGATTTTGCACTCTCCATGTTTAGTAAATCAACCCCATGGTCTGAGAATATAAGATTTCCCCCCCCCCAAGATTTAGACTAGCTGTTTGTGTTTGCTTCCACTTTGATGTTAGTCTCTGCCCTTCAATTACAAGCCATCTGTCTTGTCTGGGTTTAGTTTTAGCCAGTTGGTTAACCCGCTCTTGTATATCAGTAAGACACCAGTTGGTCTTGGTCCCCGGGTCACCAGAGTCTGGTTTGAAAGCAGGTAGAGTGTTGTGTCAACTGCATTACAATGGTAGCTAGAACCATGCTGTTGGATGATATTTCCCAGTGGTATCATATATATGAAAAAAACATTTGTGAACGAATGGGGCCCTGTGGCACCTTATAATGCAATGGAAGTGAGGATAGGTCGGTTCCTTCTGAGATGCTTTGTAATCCCTAAACTACCAAGCAGCTTTAAGTAAGACATGGGGGGTTATTTACAAAAGGAAAATCCGCTTTGCACTACAAGTGCACTTGAAAGTGCAGTCACTGTAAATCTGAGGGGTAGATCTAAAAAGAGGGGAAGCTCTGCTGATTTTATCTAATCGTGTGCAAGCTTTCCTTGCCTGTCCCCCACGGATTTACAGCGGCTGCACTTCGAAGTGCACTTGCAGTGCAAAGTGGATTTTCCTTTAGTAAATAACCCCCATGGTCTACAGTGTTTAATGCAGAAGATCAAGGATCTATTTTTCTGAAACCAGATTTTACTGACAGCCAGACGTCCACACTGTTGGCCTTTTAATTACCTTTCTCAAAAAAGTGATTGAAATGGGAGAAATGGGAATTTATTTCAGAGATATACTGCATACAGTATTTTATTGTTTCTTGTTTTGCCTTTACATACCTCTTATGTAGAAAAAGACCCCTCAGATTTCTGTTGTTTGCATCACTTAGAATTTATTAAACCAATGGCAGTGTCGTTCTACCCGTCTCCTCATGATTGCTGACAGCAAAAGTTGATTTACTAAAACTGGAGAGTGCAAAATCTGGTGCAGTTGTGCGTAGCAATCAATTGGCTTCTAACTTCAGCTGGTTCAGTTAACCCTTTGGCGCCCGCACACCCTTTAAGGGGTTGGTATTTCGGGAGGTGGGGCTGGGGTTGTGTCTATGTGACCTTTGTGATTTGTGGTCACATTATTGGAAAACTCCCCGAACGCAAGACCCGATCAGGAGGTTTTCGCGAGCTGTCGGTCACTGTGCCGGGAGCGCGCAGGGTGTGCGCTCTCAGCACAGCTTTATCGGTCCTAATGCATGTAAATATGCAGCCCCTCTGCACCAAGCCCCAGGCACCCGAGCGGCCGCATATTTGGGAGCGGTTGGCACCTAGGGGGTTAAGCTTTGAGGAAAAAAACCTGGAAGCTGAGGTTTCGATTTAGAGCTGCAACCAGATTTTGCACGCTCCAATTTTAGTAAATTAACCCCTTTGTGTCTGCTTGGTGTGGGAGTAAAAGCGGATACCCACTGTCCTTAGTGTGGTTATTTTTCACTGGAAGAGTTCATTTAAGATCATAAAATCATAGTTCCAAGGGCATAATTATAGAGGTATCTCGGTCCAACCCTTCATTGCCTTTTTTGACCCAAGCTGTCATCACATGTGCAGTAAAGCTTTACAATAAGAACAGGTCTGAGCAGTTTTTTACTCCGAAACCTTTAGTGTTCCATTTTTCATCCTGAGGCAGCCCATGGTGCTGTCAGTACTGTTTCACTTGCACCACCGCCTGTTTCTCAGTACTGTTTGCGCATAGTTTGCTTAGTGCTTGCCCAGACAAGCTGTTGTTCTTACACTTAAACTAATTTAGTATTTAAATCAACTATTAAAGGGAATGTATAAATTGGTTTCTTTCTTCATATTCTAATCAAAGCTAAAGAAAATAAAAACAAATAAAATATATTGGATGAAACATTGCATCTGGATGTTATGTATTTTAATGTCCACCCAGCAGGTGAAGCTTAAAGTGACACTCAACCATAACCTTATTCTCCAACAATTGGCATTGGTGATTGGTCACAGCTGATCAGGTGGTAAAGAGCTTACGTCATAGGCTCTTTACCAAGATCGGAGGTGCAGTGTGCCAGAGCGCCACCGCACCACGATCGCCGCTCGGGGGGCGCGAACGAGCAGCTTATCCTGCTGGATATCATATGACGCCGAGTCAGGATAACTGATCCCCTGATAGGCCGTCATTCTTCTATAGGCCAGGCGGGATGTGGTTAATAAACTAAAAGTACGGTCTGCTTGTCCTTCAGCTTTCAAACACAAGGCCTGTACTGGATGAAAGCCGGGGGACATGTCTGCAGGAGCCTGACATTGCAGCCATGAACAGTAGCATCATGAACGCAATGCTTTCCAGGCTTCTGCTGGGAAAGAAAATACTAAATGCACTTTTTTTCTGCAAAAGATGTGAATTTTTTTTTTTTTTCTATAACGGTTTATTATTGGTAAAACAAAGGCTGGATACATACAGTATTAAATGCAGATATTACACCAATCGGCCATAACATTATGACCACTGAAAAATGTAAAGTGAATAACATTTATTCTTTTTTTTTTTTTTTAACATACTACCTGAAAGAGGGTGTGATATATTAGGCAGCAAGTGAACATGTTGTCCCTGAAGTTGCTGTGTCAAAAGCAGAAAAAATGTCAAGTTGAGGATTTAAGCAACCTTGTCAAGGGCCAAATTGTAATGACTAGACTGGGTCTTGGCATCTCCAAAACTGCAGCTCAAATGGGATGTTTACAGTGGCCAGGAACTAGCCTTGTGGTAAGAGAAGGCTGGCCCATGTAGTTTAATCCAATAGAAGAGCTACTGTAGCTGAAATTGGTGAAAAAGTTAATGCTGGTTCAAATAGGAAGGTGTCGCAACATACAGTACAGTACAGTTTTCTGTGTATGGGGCTGTTTTGGTTGCAAGACCGGTCAGGATGCTCATGCTGACCCGTGTCCACAGCCAAAAGCACCTTCAATGGGCACAGGAGCATCAGAATTGGACCACGGACCAGTGGACGCAAGTGGCCTGGTCTGAGAATCGTGTTTTCTTTTATATCATGTGGATGGCGGGTTTTGTGTGGAAGAGATGGCACCAGGATACAATATGGGAAGAAGGCCACCCGGCGGAGGCAGGGTGATACTTTGGGCAATGTTCTGCCTGTATTGGCAAAAATGGGCCGACTCAATATTAGGTGGGTGGTCATAATGATATGACTAACTGGTGTGTACATCATTTTAAAAACCCTTGAGTTAAAAAATAAAAAAATAGTAAAACCTTTAAAGTTCGTCAAAATCTTTCAGTTGATTATCCTGTTCCCCAACTTCCAACGGAAGGAACATTCCCTTTGGCAAAGTTTGTGACGTATATGTATATCTTTTCCCGCACCTTGCCTCAAGATGGGAGTAACACTCTTTCTCTCTGCAGGACAGTGTCCCTCCTGTGATGGCGTTTCACTTGGGATCACTGGGGTTTCTCACCCCTTTCAGCTTTGACAACTTCCAGACGCAAGTCACTCAGGTTATAGAAGGTAAGAAAAGCTACTGAGGTCAGCACACGGGCAGCCAAACTCCTCTGCAGTGGGCAAAGCCCTGGCGTTTCTCTATTGTCTCAGCAGGGTTAATGATCACTCAGTGAATAGTGTGTGCTGCAATTGGCATGTTTCTTTGTGTGAGAGCAATTTGCTAAGCAGGCTGAAAAGAAGGCCGGTTACCTCTGCTGATCTGTGTACTGGGGACAAGTTGGCAGTCAGTAAACAGGCTTCGTTTTTTGTTTACATGGGAAAAATGTAAAAAGCTCAAACATAAAAGAAGTAAAACAAACACCATGTGAGCAAATCTCATACAATTCCTTTTGTGTAGAACATTTACAGTGTGCTAAACGGCTATGTACAAACATTTTCTTTGTGTTTTGAGCTGCTTTCCTTTCCCCACAAGTCGACGTGGATTCAAAAGAAGCTCAAATCAGCTTCATGCAGCTCCGAAGCATTTTCCTGAGCAACTGAAGGAAAGTTAGCGTTTTACCCCAACACTTCATATTCCTGATATGTGTCTGCTGTACCATGTACTTGCATGAGAAAGTATCCTGTTCTCTTTGTATTGTTTCCATTGGGTGTTCCTGCTAGTCCACTTACTATTAAATACTGACCATGCTAAGCTAGGCTGACCAGACATCCCCAGTTTCAGGGGACAGTCCCCTGATTGAGGACACTGTCCCCGGGTCAAGTCTGTCACTGATTTTGTCCCCAGATTGGATTTAATAGGGGGCAGGGGCAATTTAAAAAAAATTGAATTAAACACCCACGCTCCGCCGTGCCTACTAGCTTAGGAGGGTTGTATTTTTTTCATTATCTGTGCCCTTTTCTGATGATCATGTGTTGGTCGGAGCGGAGGGAATATTTCTTCAGTTTCGGGCGCATGCCCATTCAGCTCTGCTCGCATGTTCTTCCGCCTTGGCTCAAATCCTGGCCAGCCACCTGCCTATCTCCTTTCCTTCCCTGACGGAGTGATCTTCCTCCGCTCCCCATCCAGTAGTAGCCGGGGCCCGAAGTGTAAGACTTGAGAGGCTGTGAGGCGGCGGCGACGGGCAGAGAGTCGCTGATTGTTGCCATTACTAGTAAAGAAAAAATATGTCCCCGGATTTCATTTAAAAAATCTGGTCACCTTATGCTAAGCAGGAGAGCACACTGTGGTCAGTTCTCTAGCTATTCTGGGAACTCGGTGTACTCCCAATGGTCAGACTTGTCCTGACACGTTCTCACTGCACAGCCATTCACTGGCAAGCTCAGTGTGCTCCTGCTTCTCCTGCTTCTCCTCCCCCAGCTCTTATGCAGCTTGGAACAGATGGAATATGATCATTTATAAAAAAGGGAAAAAAGGTATTTAAAGCGGGAGTTCACCCATTTATTAAAATTTTCCCCTTTTCCCCTTAGATTCCTGCTCGTTCGGTCTAGGGGAATCGGCTATTTGTATTAAAATATGATCCATACTTACCCGTTTTCGAGCTGCATCTTCTTCCGTCGCTTCCGGGTATGGGTCTTCGGGAGCGGGCGTTCCTTCTTGATTGACAGTCTTCCGAGAGGCTTCCGACGGTCGCATCCATCGCGTCACTCGTAGCCGAAAGAAGCCGAACGTCGGTGCGGCTCTATACTGCGCCTGCGCACCGACGTTCGGCTTCTTTCGGAAAATCGTGACGCGATGGATGCGACCGTCGGAAGCCTCTCGGAAGACTGTCAATCAAGAAGGAACGCCCATTCCCGCAGCCCATACCCGGAAGCGACGGAGAAGATGCATCTCGTAAACAGGTAAGTAATGCTCATATTTTAAAACAAATAGCCGATTCCCCTAGTAAAAACGAGCATGAAGCTAAGGGGAAAAAGTGCCCTCTAAGGGTGAACCCCCGCTTTAATGTGTTTTTTTAAATCCTATTCAAAAATGTTTTGCCTTTCATTTCATTTTAAACTGAGTGGGTTGTTTGTAAACAATCGACTTATAAATCGCTTTATGTTTCAATCGTTTTTATTAAAGTTTTACAAACAAAACTTTCGCCTCATGTATAATACTACCTTACCAGGGTGACATACCAATATACCGGTACACTTGAAGAAACCTCATGCATGCATCGCCCATTTTCACAGTCCTGTTATACAATACACTTTGCTACTTAGACCATGTCCCGTAGTATACCCCCATCGTATACAATCGCTTTAAATAGAGACGGGCACATACTTTCCAAGCCACGCTCACTAACCATCTCCCAACACTACTGGAGACCTCGCTAACAACAGAGTAGTTTTTTTTATAATGGGGGGCACATGACTTCCTATGTGTGAAATCAGCTGATCACCAGGCCCAAGCACTGTCACTTGGAGGCTCCATGATATCACCACCACACCCTTGCTCTGACACTGGAGCTTATACAGTAAATTCAAAGTGGGGAGGTGGCAAAGGAACATGGGTGGTAAAGTATATATGCTCGTGGATGGTGGGCTATATGCAGACACTGTAAGGACTCTTTCAGACCTCTTTCTGAAAAGCTTTCTGGTATGGCAGTAGCCGGTAGGCATTCAGAAAGCAAAGCTGCTCCCCAGTAGATACAGTAAAGTAAGTGAGCATTGTCAGCCTAGATCAAGAATTGAACTGGTAATGGCAGGAATACCACATGAAAAAACAAAAGTCTGAAAGATGGAAACAAATGCAGCCATGACATCTGAAGACTGATAAGCTGCCACATATTACCGATTGTGAGTGTAAAAATGCTTTAATATCTTCACTATACCTAAACTTTTCCATATTCTTGCAGGTAATGCAGCCCTGGTCCTCCGCAGCAGGCTAAAAGTCAAGGTGCTCAAGGATCACAGGGAGAAGAAATCCTTGATGCAGAATGGACTGGAGGAAAATGGCCTAATTGTCGGCAAACCTGAGAAGGAGATGATCAAACAAACAAAGTATCAGGTGTGTACCTTTTTTATATCAGGCCTGCCTTTTCGTGTTATTTTTGTAGTCGATTAAAGTATTTGTGATCATTCTCCTATCATAGCCAAATGTTCCACAATAAAAAGCATTTTTAAACTAACTGAATTTATTAAAAAATATGCGTTTTATGGTGATCACGTAACCGCACCACGGCCTCCATTCTTCCCTGTTTCTTATTACAGGGAGGCATATCTTTGTATGTCGGATGGCATACAGCAGCTCACGCTTCCTGCTTGGACTTGCTTGGACTCACTGCCTACGCCTATCCCACTCAGCACTGCTTTGTTTATTGATGGCGGCTACCAGTAGAGGCCGCAGTCAATCCACGCAGCAGAACTGGGTGGGAGAGTGGCTGCCAAAACTGATTATGGGAGATACAGGCATGCCCTGCGTCAGCACAGCATTTTATTACTCAAAGCAGGGTGTTCAGCTACGTAAACTGGACACGCAAGCGCTGATCTACTTCGGATAGAATTTGGGTAGAAGTGGGACTGGCGCGATCATCGGGTATTGTTTACCCATCAAAGAAAAAAAAAAGATTTTCCAACACTTAAAAACACAGACACCTAGTTTCAATGTTACTTTTGGGGTAATATACACATTTTGGTTGAAAGATATTAAAGGATAGGTTTAGCAAATAATGAATAACCTTAGACCTTGAAGTGGACCTCAGTGAGCTTGGAAAGTAGTTGAGGGGCTGAAACTCTTGGTGTCTGTACAAATCATTGCGTTTGTCGTAATCTGAACTAAAAAGAATATTTTTTGTATTGCTCTGCAAGTAGCATTGTTCTATGGCATGCACGCTTGTTCTAATGCCACTCAGGAGTGAGCAGGAAAGGGCAATCACACTGCAGATAATGCTGAGTAAGCGTGGTCACCCTATAAAAGAAAGTGTGTATGTCATTACACTTTACTCATAGGATTTGTTGAAAGCTGGACATTAAAGTGTTTAAAAAAAAAAAAAAACACCTGTAATGCAATGGAATAATATGTTAATATGCGTAATGATTAAGCGCACCTGAAGTGTGTGTGAAACGCATCTACCAGGCATTCTGTTCCTGTAGAATCTGTTGGGATGTCCTAATAAAGGATATTGGATTATTATAGTGGTGTGCGGCCATTTCTTCTATTTCTGTTGTACCCGGAGGCGAGCCGGGGTGGGCATCCACTGGATCCATCAGGCTTCTCTTTCTCACCTGGGGCAGCAAGTTCTCCTTGCTCAGTTTATGAAATGCTTGCCTTAGAACGAAGCCCTCCAGTGGCGCGCTGAGAGGGCAGAAATCTTCCCCTGGTCTTCCAGGTTCCCTGCACTGTGAGTGGACCGAGCCGCAATGACGTCACTCCTGCGCTTGTGTGTGGGGGGCCTTGGTTCCGGCACAAAGTTCTGAAGGTCCAGCACGGTATGCCGGACCTACAGAGCACATGCACCAGTGACATCACTGGCTGCATCGTTTAGGGGATATTCATTTTACTTACATTATAGGCTTACCTGTAGGTAAAAATAACAACAAAAAAGTAAAGTTAAAAAATAAAAAAGCGGGCTTTACTACCCCTTGGGCTCGGTTCACACTACTACAATGCAGCTTTGATGCGATATACAGTGCAATTATGTTGTGAAACTTTGCACCCTTTGCATGTTCTATGGGGCTAATCGCACTGTAAATTGAACCAAAGTAGTGCAGCAAATTTTTTTTTAAAAATCGCACCATTCTGAGTCGCATTGATTTATAAAGGGCACAACAAGACTTCCCTTGTCATGTGATTCTGTCCAACTCTAGTGCCATCAGAAGCCGCACTATTGTGAATCAGGCCTTAATTGGTTGGGTTTAGATACACTTTAATATTCACATTGTAATATATAATTTGTAAAATTATGAAGAAATAAGCCTAGCATGGTCACATGATGTGTAATGTGTAAATTTCAGGTCCTGAATGAAGTGGTAGTGGACAGAGGTCCTTCTTCTTATCTCTCCAATGTGGACGTCTTCTTGGATGGGCACCTCATCACTACAGTTCAGGGAGATGGTATGTTACTATGCTTGTGCTCCTCTAGGCCTCAGAACTGACACAGTTTGCGTAGAGATGGCTAAATGTAACCTTTCAACTTGCTGTTCATTGATCCCTTAACTTCTGTGGGTTAATGCTAAATAAGTATACAAAGTAGGGAACAATAAACTGATGTAGTAATTGCTATGTGTGTTTTATCTTCTGCAGGGGTCATTGTGTCTACGCCAACAGGCAGCACCGCTTATGCAGCCGCAGCTGGAGCCTCCATGATTCATCCTAATGTACCTGCCATTATGATCACCCCGATCTGTCCCCACTCTCTTTCCTTCCGGCCAATTGTGGTCCCAGCAGGAGTGGAACTTAAAGTACGTTTTTTTTTTTAATCTCTGTTACTTTTCCTGTAAGCATTGATGATGGTATGGCAGGACAAAAAGAGTATAGCACAACCCAAAAGCCTTTTCAAGTGACTTTGGATCTACACAGCAGAGATTTTGGGCAATATAACTTGTATGATCTGATCCCAAAACAGTTTATAAACAATGTTCTGTGTCCAGTTTAGCTTTCAGGTTAACCACTTAAGGACCGCCTCCTGCACATTTACGTCGGCAGAATGGCACGGCTGGGCACATGCACGTACGGGTACGTTCTGTGCTATTGTCCAGCCGTGGGGCGCGCGCCCGCGACCCGGTCCGAAGCTGCGGGACCCACGGACCGGATTGGCGCTGGAGTCCCGCAAATCGGTCCCCGGAGCTGAAGAATGGGGAGAGCCGTGTGTAAACATGGCTTCCCCGTTTTTCACTGTGGCGGCGTCATCGATCATGTGATCCCTTTTTATAGGGATACATAATCGATGACGTCACACCTACAGCCACACCCCACTACAGTTGTAAACACACATGAGGTCACACATAACCCCATCAGCGCCCCCTGTTGGTTAACTCCGAAACTGAAACTGTCATTTTCACAATAAACAATGCATTTTAAATGCATTTTTTGCTGTGAAAATGACAATGGTCCCAAAAATGTGTCAACATTGTCCGAAGTGTCCGCCATAATGTCACAGTCACAAAAAAAATCGTTGATTGCCGCCATAAGTAGTAAAAGATTTTTTTTTTATAAAAATGCAATATAACTATCCCCTATTTTGTAAACGCTATAAATTTTGCGCAAACCAACCGATAAACGCTTATTACGATTTATTTATTTTTTACCAAAAATAGGTAGAAGTATACGTATCGGCCTAAACTGAGGAAAAAAAATGTTTTTTTTAATATATTTTTGGGGAATATTTATTATATCAAAAAGTAAAAAATATTGAATTTTTTTCAAAATTGTCGCTCTATTTTTGTTTATAGCGCAAAAAATAAAAACCGCAGAGGTGATCAAATACCACCAAAAGAAAGCTCTATTTGTGGGAAAAAAAAGGATGCCAGTTTTGTTTGGGAGCCACGTCCGCGCAATTGTCTGTTAAAGCGACGCAGTACCGAATCGCAAAACCTGGCCGGGTCCTTTTGCTGCATTTTGGTCCGGGTCTTAAGTGGTTAAATCGGCTAAATACAAAAAAAAAAAAAAAAACTGGTGCAACCTCCAGGGGGGGTGGGAGAGTGACATACATGCCCAAAGACCAACAAGCCTGATGGCACAGCAATCCTTATATGAGGAAGCAACAAAAATCTCTGATACGACCCAAATGAAAATATCTAAAGCCATACAATCTCTTACAACTCAGATTGCAATACAGTTAGTATAGATTAAAATGTTTTAAGTAATAAAATAAGTGAAAAAATATATTTTTTTTTATTTAAGTGTCGCACTGTGCACACTCACAAATGCAAACATGTGTAGAGTGCAAACATTTATGTATTCAGTGATTTCACCACGGGCTTTGAACATCAGAGCGAGAACAGTAATTCTAGGGCCATCATTTACCGTTCACTCTAAACTGATGACCTCTAATGGCTTTTCAAGCAGTGCTAATGGGCAATTTTTGGTAATGTAGTTTTTCTGCATAGCCTTTGTTTTCACAAAATATAATATTGTTTGATGGTTTCATGTTTGTTTGTTTTTCTAGCAAAAATTGCAGATTATTTGCATAAAGCACCCAAAAATGAAACTTCCGCTTTAAGTACTTGTGACCCCCTGACATGCCACATGCACTGATGATCAATGTGCTGATTATCAGCCCAGACCCCCACCTCCCTCCTTCCCCCCCCCCCCCCCCCCCCCGTCAGGAGACCCGCTCACCGGCTCTCTATTTGCACTTGTCACAGCAAACCGAGGGAAATCCGATAACCGTCACTTCCTGGTTCCGATGTGATTGGACACAGCTGATCACATGGTAAAGAGCCCAAGTCATAGGCTCTTTACCGAGATCAGAAATAAGGTGTGTCAGAGCGACACACCGCACTATCGATCACCACGCTGTGTGCCTTATCCTGCTGGACGTCATATGATGCCCAATCGGGTAATAAACCCACTGCCCGGCCCTCATTCTACTATAGGCCTGGCGGGATGTGGTTAAGAACCAGGCCTATTCTGACACTTTTTGTTTACAAGAAAGAAAACAGGATTTCTTTGCTAGAAAACTACTTGAAACCCCCAAACATTATATATTTTTTTTAGCAGAGGCACTAGAGAATAAAATGGTGGTCACTGCAATTTATGTCACACAGTATTTGTGCAGCGTTTTTTAAAAGCAATTTTTTTGGAAAAAAATCCACTTAAATGAATTTAAAAATAACACACACAAATATACAACCCGTTTTTTTTTGTAAAATATGAAAGATGTTACGCCATGTAAATAAATACCTAACATGTCATGCTTTAAAATTGCGAACGCTCATGGAATGGCGCCAAACTACGGTATTAAAAAAAAAATCTCCATATGCTTTTTCTGCTGGAGACACTCTGCTGCTATTTACACCTGATCTGACCACTGTGGGCCAGATTCAGATAGAGATACGACGGCGTATCTCCTGATACGCCGTCGTATCTCTGAGTTCCGTCCGTCGTATCTATGCGACTGATTCATAGAATCAGGTTCCGCATAGATCTCCCCAAGATCCGCCAGGTATAAGTGACTTACACTGTCGGATCTTAGGCTGCAATCTCACGCTGGCCGCTAGGTGGCGCTTCCGTTTGTATACGCGACGAATATGCAAATTAAGAGTTGCGCGATTCAGAAACGAACGACCGCCCGGCGCTTTTTTTTTTTACGTCCTTTGCGTTCGGCTTTTTCCGGCGTATAGTTACCCCTGCTATATGCGGCGTATCCTATGTTAAGTATGGCCGTCGTTCCCAGGTCGAATTTTGAATTTTTTACGTTGTTTGCGTAAGTCGGTCGCGAATACGGATGGACGTAATTTACGTTCACGTCGAAAACCAATGACGTCCTAGCGATTGACGCGCAAAAATCGGCTGTTGCTGCAGCCCACTAACGAAATTCGTACGAAAATTCTTTGATATGATTGTCGAAAGAGAATTCTTTCGAAATTTGAACCGTGTATGGCCGCCTTTAGTAACAACAATAGACAATCACAGTCTGCTTAAACTAATAACGCACACAGAATTAAATGTTACCATGTTTTTATTGAACACACCATGTAAACATTCACAGTGCAGGTGGAAAAAGTATGTGAACCCTTGGATTTAATAGCTGGTTTAACCTCCTTTGGCAGCAATAACTTTAATTCCAGTAGTTGCAGATCAGGCGTCCACAACCGTCGGGAGTAATTCTTGACCATTCCTCTTTACAGAACTGTTTCAGTTCAGCAATATTCTTGGGATGTCTGGTGTGAATCGCTTTCTTGAGATCATGCCACAGCATCTCAATCGGGTTGAGGTCAGAACTCTGACTGGGCCACTCCAGAAGGCGTATTTTCTTCTGTTTAAGCCATTCTGTTGTTGATTTACTTCTATGCTTTGAGTTGTTGTCCTGTTGCAACACCCATCTTCTGTTAAGCTTCAGCTGGTGGGCAGATGGCCTTAAGTTCTCCTGCAAAATGTCTTTATAAACTTGGGAATTCATTTTTCCTTCGATGATAGCAATCCGTCCAGGCCCTGACACAGCAAAGCAGCCCCAAACCATGATGCCCCAACCACCATACTTCACAGTTGTGATGAGGTTTTGATGTTGGTGTGCTGTGCCTCTTTTTCTCCACAAATAGTGTTGTGTGTTTCTTCCAAACAACTCAACTTTGGTTTCATCTGTCCACAGAATATTTTGCCAGTACTGCTGTGGAACATCCAGGTTCTCTTATGCAAACTGTAAGCGTGCGGAAATGTTGCAGTGGCTTCCTCTGTGGTATCCTCCCATGAAATCCATTCTTGTTTAGTGTTTTATGTATCATAGATTCGCTAGCAAGGATGTTGGCATATGCCAGAGACTTTTGTAACTCTAGGATTATTCTTCGTCTCATTGAGCAGTCTGCGCTGTGCTCTTGCAGTCATCTTTACAGGACGGCCACTCCTAGGGAGAGTAGCAGCAGTGCTGCATTTTCTCAATTTTTATAGACCATTTGTCTTACCATGGACTGATGAACAGCAAGGCTTTTGGATATATTTTTATAACCCTTTCCAGCTTTATGCAAGTCAACAATTCTTAAACGTAGGTCTTCTGAGAGCTCTTTTGTGCGAGGTATCATTTACGTAAGGCAATGCTTCTTGTGAAAAGCAAACCCAGAACTGGTGTGTGTGTTTTTTTTTTTTATAGGGCAGGGCAGCTGTTAACCAACACCTCCCATCACTTCTCATTGATTGGACTCCAGTTGGCTGACACCTCACTCCAATTATCTCTTGGAGATGTCATTAGTCTAGGGGTTCATATACTTTTTCCACCTGCACTGTGAATGTTTACATAGTGTGTTCAATAAAAACATGGTAAAATTTAATTCTGTGTGTGTTATTAGTTTAAGCAGACTGTGATAGTCTATTGTTGTGACGTGGACGAAGATCAGATCACATTTTATGACCAATTTGTGCAGAAATCCATATCATTCCAAAAGGGTTCACATACTTGTTCTTGCAACTGTGTGTGTGTGTGTATGTGTACCATCTTTGGCTATGTCCCTGACATTTCATTAATTTGATGTGTTCTACTACCTGGAATGTGACATGGCCTTTGTTGGCTTTCTTTGTATGTGCAGTTTGCTTACTGTCAAAGTTTTCTTTTATAAAAAAAAAATCTCCATAGTAATAGGAAGACAGGACTTCCTATTACAGAGGCAGTCGAGCAAATTCACAATTAACACACAATTCAAGAAATGCAAGAAGTAAGTTGGCCCACCATATACTGCTTTTGGTACTAAAGGTCTTTATTGTCAATGATCTGTATGCTTATACCATTTACAGATGTTGTATATGTGTACGTTAAACAGAATTGTTATGTATCGGCAAATTTTATTTTCAGTAATTTTATTTTTTCATAAATCAAGAAGTCATTTCAATTGTATTTTTTTTTTTTTTGGTTTCAGATCATGCTATCCCCTAATGCACGAAACACTGCTTGGGTCTCGTTTGATGGGAGAAAAAGACAGGAGGTTTGCCATGGAGACAGGTGAGACCCAGCATGCCAGTGAGAATGGGCAGCTATATAAAAGTAACTTACTGAGAGAGGTGTAGGGGCTGCCATTGTTTACCTCAAGCTAAGAATACAAGCTGTTGATTTTAGCATTGTATGCAGCCTGACCACCAAGATTTAATTATGCTGTGTGAAAATTGTTATGTTGATGTTGGAGTTTTAGTTGGTTTCTGAAGCCATGCCTGTTCTCTTTAAAGTGCAAGTACACCTTTTCTTGAATAATCCTTCTAGGAAGATATTTCTGTTAAAGGTGAAATGTAGCTTTTATATACCTTTTGGAGACTGTCTGCCATAGTTCCAGCAATTACCCCCCTACCTCCTTGGAGTCTTACAATCTATGTTCCATTGTTAGGAGCTAAAGCTCATATATCTTGCCATCAATGTCTTGCAGAGATATATGGAATAACCATATCTCAAATGCAAAACGGAGCACCTTTTCGAAGCATGCTTGTAATCCAAAGCACTAGTATATCAAAGCAAATTTTCTAGGGTTGGGGAAATTAAAGATCAATTCCTCAGATCGGCACACCACGTGATCCACGGAGCTCCGCTGCTGCCTCGGCCATAGGCAAGGCCGCGGCTTCGGTTTAGCTTCCGGAGCAGCGGCCTTGGTGAGCCTAGAGAAGAGCGCTGATGTCATCACCCGACATCAACTGCTTGTATTCGGCTGGCTTCTCTGGCAAGACTAAGCAAGCACTAATCTTCCTATACAGTGGGGGAGATGTCTGTGGATATTACAGTGGGGGAGATGTCTGTGGATATTACAGTGGGGGAGATGTCTGTGGATATTACAGTGGGGGAGATGTCTGTGGATATTACAGTGGGGGAGATGTCTGTGGATATTACAGTGGGGGAGATGTCTGTGGATATTACGGTGGGGGAGATGTCTGTGGATATTACGGTGGGGGAGATGTCTGTGGATATTACGGTGGGGGAGATGTCTGTGGATATTACGGTGGGGGAGATGTCTGTGGATATTACGGTGGGGGAGATGTCTGTGGATATTACGGTGGGGGAGATGTCTGTGGATATTACAGTGGGGACTATATATGGTGGTGATCCGAAAATTGTCTGTGCGTTATAATTAATCGAAATTAGTCGATTAATCGATAAAAAAAAAAAAAAAACGATTAATCAAACACAAAAATTTTAATCAGTAACAGCCCTAGAATTTTCCCATAAGAAATAATGGAAACTCAAATGATTTGTTCCACAATCATTTATTCAGAAGTCCTTCAGTTTAAAGTCCATATAAAAAGATTATAGGAATGTGATAAGCTGTGTAACTATAAAATGTCCTCCACAAATGGAAGCCTCCACAAGAGAATTAGAAGCAAAATCCTGCAGGAGCTACAGAGTATAAAAGAGAAGAGAGGCGCCTCTAAGTGTAGTAATATGGTTACATTTATTGAAGATACAACATTTAGAAACTCACATGGTTGATGATCAAAAGAGGCACATCTAAGTATGCAGGCATCCGGGGTAAAGCTGTCCACATAGACTGTTCTCCGCACTGCCGGCTCTCACCGCTGTCAGTCTGCAATCGTGACCAGGAAGACTATGCTGCAGTAGATCGATTGAGCCGCTCATGGAACGCAGAATGGAAGGGATGACGTCGATGGCGGTGCGGAGGACGGTCTATGTGGACAGCTTTACCCCGGATGCCTGCATACTTAGATGTGCCTGTTTTAATCCTCAGCCATGTGAGTTGCTAAATGTTGTACCTTCATTAAATGTAACCATATTGCTACACTTGGAGGCGCTTCTCTTCTCTTTTATACTGAGTTGTGATGCTACTTGTATATCAAGACATCGCTTGTATATCAAGTCAAAGTTTATTTAAAAATTTAGCTCGTCTTGCAAAACCCTCTCGAAACAAGGTTTTACTGTAATGCATTTCATGGTCTTACTTGTCACCACTTCATCAGGTGTTAGTGAATACACAAAGTGGCAGGGTAATGTTCTAGGGAAATCTGTACCTTCTGTTGCACTGACTTCTTTAACTGGGTCCCCCGAAACACAATTCTACTTGATGTATGTATAGCCAATACCTTTTTTTAAATGTTGGATAGAATGGGAAGGGTTAGACTTTCTTTCACATTTTTACTGCCATCTGTGTCCTCTTTGTTGTGATTCATCCTTTATTTATAATGGTGACTGTTCTCTCGAAAGTGAGGGGAAATCCCACATTTTCCACAGAACAAGAGATAAGGGGGAAGTCTTTCTGTGTGTAGGCATATGTTTAAGAGGAGAATTCCCCTGACTTGGGGAGATTTTCTTAAACATCCTGTTGCATCTCTGGACAAGAAGTGAAGGAAAGTTCCCCCAAGGTGCACAGACTGGCAGTGGTTTTAACCCATCGCTACTCTCTCCAAAACAAAACAAAAAGTTTTGGCTATACACACATTTTTAGTAAAATTTTGTTTCAGGCAAACAAAAGGGTGGTATTTGGGCAAGCACTGGCCTATTATATATTACGATTTTTAGAAGGTAATGCAGAATTCAACAGGGCTTGAATATGGTAGGATTTTAATGCTCCCCACCACATACTCGCCTTTCTTAACATTCACCTACCCTACTGCTCTTTGAACTGCTGGAAGTGAGGAAAGACACTTGTATAAGGAAACTTAGAACTTACACAGTACTGATGAATGTATCTTTGCCCCTATGTAAGAATTCTGGGCCAACCTCAAGCACCAGCACTGTCACATGGGAGAAGGGGCAAAACCGTCACATGCTTCTCTCTATCTGGAAGTACTGGGTTCAAATAAAACTTGCAGTGCCGCAGCTGAGATAAAGATCTGCTCGCCAGTTGCAGTGAGGGAAACTAGCGTCAGTGCACCATTCAGAGGTGTAAGAACATTATCAAAGAGAAGAAAAGGTGCCCCTCACCAATCCAGTGCATTGGTATGCAGCCAGCGCCGCTCCAGCCACACCCCCTGCCCTGACATGTTTCGCCCCGCTCACCGGCGGTTGGTCACAGCAGGTCAAAACATGTCGGGGGTCTTAGCTGGAGCTGCGCTGGCTGAGGTCACATTAATCTACCTTCTAATGCACTGGGTTGGTGAGTGGCGCCTATTCTTCTCTTGGAAGAACTGGGTGTTTTCTTTGCTCCCATTGGCTGGACAGAGTGGCAGGTGAGTGAAGGAATGGAATATGCTGCTGGTGGGAGCCTTTGATGAGCAAAGCATGTTCGCTTTAGGGCTTTGTTTATATGGCCACCCCTATTCAGGCTTGCTGGCTAACATTTATCCTTGTGTCATTACAGTATTAGCATCACTACCTCTTGTTACCCTGTCCCTTCCATCTGCTTCCGGGATCCGGTTAATGACTGGTTCGACAGCTTGGCTGAGTGTTTGCACTGGAACGTTCGCAAGAAACAGAACCATTTCACGGTCGAGGAGGAAGAGGAGGAGTTCTAGCCTTGGCCATGACTCAGAGACTCAAGTCAACGGGGCCCTCAGCATTTTCCATTTACAGTGATCTTTTCTCCTGGCCCTTCTTATGGACAAAAGACCAAATCTGTCAGACGTGTTTTTATGAGCTACCAGCTGCAAGGTTCTGACAACCAGCTTCTGATATTTATCAAACCTAGCATTCTCTCTTAAAGTTTTAAGACAGAAGTTTATATTTGTGTTTCTTTATAATGAAACTTTAAAATGAAAATAACTTTTTGCTGCCTGCAATCTATAGGGCCTGATTTATGAAACAAAGATGGGGGGGGGGGGGGAAATCTGATTCCTGCAGCAACCAATCAGATGCAACCTTTTTCTCTAGAGTAGATGTGGAAAATAAACGGAAAGCTAAGCTCCAGACAGGCAAATGGCTACATACAGTACACAGTTTAACTACATATATGTAAACTGTCCTACCTGCCAAAAGATTTGTACAGTAGCTCTGTTCTGCTAATCTTGAGATCCAGTTAACTCTTTCCTGCCAGACAGAACAGTCAGGCTGGTGACCTCACTTTCCCGACTTCAGTTCAGCAATGTAGCTTTGTCACCACCCCACACCCAACCTGTTGATTGCATTATGAAGAAGCAGCGGAATGGTGACAAGGTCATCTCTCTGCTCCTGTCTACAAGTTCGTGGTACTGGAGTGAGAGCACTGTGCAAAACCTTTTTCTCTTCCTGAGTCCTGTTGTGCAGGAAAATACTGGAAGATATATTTTAGTACATTTACAATGCAGTATTTAAAAACAAGTTTAATATTTTTAATGAATACCTTGGCGTTTAGCTTTAAAGGCGAACGCAAAACTTATATTTCATACTTGGGTGGTTGCTGGCAGGCTGAATGATCAGCAGACTTTCTACACCTGTGGGGTCCCACAGAAAGAAGCCAATGGGTTCATTAAAGGCTTAGCTCACATTTTATACCATGTTTTACGGTGTAACCTAAAACAGCATCTCAAATCTCCTTTTCTGTACCTGAATTTATGGGGTGCATCTCCCTAGGAGAATCCCATTTCTCTTTTTAATTTATTGTGGCTCTGCCTGCATAGCTGCATCACCCATGCCTTGGACTGTTTCTGAACCTTACTAGGAGGCCCATCTGCCACCACGGCACGTGGGACTGTAAGAGAGTGCAGGCGATCCCACCTCCCTCACGGCTCTGTACTTCAGCAGCCTTAGCTCCATGCCTCCGTACAAACCTGAGGCTGGGGGAAAGTTTAAAAGAGCTTGTGTACCTTCAACACACAGATCGCAGGTGTAAATCTCTGCAGGCTCCATTGCAAACAAGTAGTAAATACACATTGATCACGAGATTAATATTGCTGTGTTTACTTTTTTTTTTATCTGCCTGAAGACACCCACAGTTGAAACATCAGCTTTATCTTTGAGGTCTGGCTGGTTGCTGTGGGGAACACCTCCAATTTTATCCCCATTTCTAGTAAATTGGCCCCCACTGCCCTTTACAGTGCAGTTTGATGCTAACAGCAACATGGTTATATAGAGTTGTTTACATTTTATAATTGTCTCATAGATGAATTCTATAAAATATATTTGTTCTTCTATCTCTCGAGGTTATTTTGAGAAATGTGTGATTTTCATACTTTACATTCATTGAAAAATAACATTTCCTTGTTCCAGACATCAATTACACATGTTATCAGCTCTGTTAATTATTGGACGATGCTTTTCTTAAAGGCAAACTTCACAATACTGATAAATATGATAGTGTCAGACTATGAAGCAAAAAAAAAAAGCCCCATTACAACTGTACAAGCTTTTGAAGTGTCCATTTGGCCTATGGAAATATTCAGATTTTGCTTTTTGGTGCAGGGAAGTTGTGGGCAAAGTTTTGTGTATATACTATTTTATAAGCGCATGCTAAAAACTTTTATTAGTGCATTCCGTAGACACCACCTCCTGCAATTCATCTGTGAAGATATGCAAAATGTAATTATTCTCTGATGGGCTACTACTTTAAAAGTCAATCAAGGTGGTAAGCGTGTTTTATAAAGATGGTGATTTGATTTTACGGTCCTACAGTATTGAACACCTCAGAAGAAAAGGGTAGAGTCATGCCCTAGAATCTTTTCAGTTTGTGTTTTGCAGTACATGTCCTAAAGCAGGGGTCCTCAAACTTTTTAAACAGAGGGCCAGTTCACTGTTCCTTAGACCGTTAGAGGGCCCCTCGCCATCATTGCAAGCCCTCGCCATCATTGCAAGCCCCCCCCCCCCCTTGCCATCATTGCAAGCCCCCCCCCCTCGCCATCATTGCAAGCCCCCAACGCCAAACAATGTCTCACCAGTCAGTGTGTGTGCACATCGGGCATCTCCTGCTGTGTCACGACTCATTGTTAAGTTTGGGAGCGCTGTGATAAAAGTCCCGTCCTCCTAGACCAGCTCAAAGTGTGATGGACAGAACACTGCCTCTATCACACGAGTTTGTGATAAATCACTGCGCGCCTGAACTTTTAACAGTGAGCTCCGTGACACAGCAATCTCCCGCTGTGTTACAACTGGCCCGTCCCGAGGCCTGGCCTGTCGGGAATCCGGCCCTGGGTGGGGTGGGCTGGGCTGGATAAATGTCCTCGGTGGGCCCCAGTTTGAGGACCCCTGTCCTAAAGGGTCATTCAACCCAGAATTGTTTTTCAGTTTTGGGTGGTTGCTGTCAGATTCCATTTACTTCTAAAATGGAGGACTTGGAATTCATAGCTATGCCTGGGTATAGCAAACATAAGGATAATCCATTCTCCATGTTGGAGATTTAATTCAGTATAGGGAACAGGAACGGAAAGTCAAAGAGAGCGAGTAACTTGGGAAAGTCGCAGTCTGAAAGTGCACCCATAACTGAAAGCTTTATTTTGAATGGACTTTTCATATACATATACACAAATATTTTCTTTAGATAGTGCCACGTATACAGTTGATGTTGTTTTTGTAGATTCTAACTAAGTTGAGGGGAAACGTACTGTCACTTTATATGAAAAAAGTCACAAGTCTCATCTAGTTCAACCGTAAAAATAAATAAAAAATATCATACAATCCCATATACCCAATTCTATACCCACAGTTGATCCAGAGGAAGGCGAAAAACCCAAGAAGAGCATGATCCAAATTGCTACAGCAGGGGAAAGGTCTTTATTGAAAGGTCTATCTATCATATATATATAAATCTCCTAAAGAAAAGAACAAATCCCAAACCTATAAATACTTTCCCAATAGTAGAGTAAAATTGGAAGGAGAAAAAAAATGAAACCTGGAAAAAAGACGAATTTATGCTTGTCTATGCCACCATCCAATCCAGTAGTCTTTTCTCTTCTGTAGAGCAAAACGGATTGCAGAATCTTCAGAATCTCACCCTTCTGGGTGTGTCGGATGGCTGTTTCCCTCACCATGCACTGTGGTTGCATCCCCTGGTAACTGTCTTTACTGTGTCCTGTACTGGCATAGAGTCTGGTGTGTAAAATTACAGCGCCTGATGTAAAAATTGGGGTGTATTTCCCAGAGCCACAGGTGCTTCATACAGCTGCCCAGCCTTTAGACAACCTATAGGCTAGACTGTAATTTGTTGTACATTAGTACCCATTCGCACATTTTCACACAAGTACCAGCGTATGTTTACCCATTGCTTTCTGTGGGTGGCGGTACAGAGCAATATCAAAACAGTGCCACGCTATTGCAATGGTGCAAGTTATAGAAGTGTATTAATAACAATATTAACCTCATATGTGATAAAAATGCAATTGTGATCTTCTCATAAAGCTAGAAAAGTGCAAAGTCCATCCAAGTGTAAGTCCACATCACACCATAGGTCAGGGGTGCCCAAACTTTTCAAGAGTGAGGGCCACTTAAGAAACTTGGTAACTAGTTGCGGGCCACAATGAGCAGAGCGGACAGATGATAGGTCAGGGCTACTCTATAGACCCTCTGATCCGCCCAGATAGAAGGGGAAGGATTCCCTTCTGTTTTTCAGGTTGGAAGTAGGTGGGCGTAAATGGACATCTGTTGCTCTATAGCAGGGATATGCAATTAGCGGACCTCCAGATGTTGCAAAACTACAAATCCCATCATGCCTCTGCCTCTGGGTGTCATGCTCGTGGCTGTCAGAGCCTTGCTATGCCTCATGGGATTTGTAGTTCTGCAACAGCTGGAGGTCCGCTAATTGCATATCCCCGCTCTATAGAGATTAATTGAGGGTCCCATTTGGTCTGGCTGGTCGTGTGAAAAAGGTCCCAAGACTGCTTTCACACTGATGTGCTGCGGTTTACCCACACTGCTGGTGCAGCGTAGTGCACCTGTGTCTATCCTACAGGTTAGCTGAACTTTGTCATAGACTCCGCCTGTGGCAAAAGCCGGCGCTGTAGAGGAAGCATTGGCTTATGGGGCTCTGCTCCACAGCCACTTTCTTCCTCTACCACCAGCTTCATTCACAACACTGATGCTGTGGTATGGCGGGTCGGCAACCTGTGGTCTGGGCTTGCCAACCCGCCATTCCAAAGCAGGAGGTCACTGGCCACATCAGAGGGCTCTGCGGGCCACATGTGGCCCCCGGGCCACTGGTTGGCCACCCCTGCCATAGGTGCATAAAATAGTCACTCAAAAAACCTCCTCTGTCATTCCCAAGTACAATAAAGGAAAGCCCCACCACCAGATTTGAACTACCAAGAACTGGGATGAGCTTAAAGTGGAACTTTAGTCAGAAAATAAAGTTCTGATGGATCACTTTGTGCTGGCTCCTTTTGCAGATATGTAAAACATTCAAAATAAGCGCCTATACTGTATAAAATCCAGTAATACTCTCACCCTGCGCTGCACATGGTCAGTTACTTTCCATTTCTAGGCACTGTACCGAATTTGTAGAGGCCAATCTGCTGACAGCCTAAAGGTTTACTGCTGCTCAGAAACTCTGGGCTTCAGCAAAATGGCAGCCTCCAGTAAGAGGAAACAGTAACTTTGCTGGAGGCAGTTTACTGCGCACACAATTTTGGTAGCGTAATAATGTGGCATTTACAGTATGTTCCTTGCTAAAGAACATTATTTTTATCAAGTTGTTATGGGTAAAGTTCCACTTTAAGGCGACTGGCATTCTGCTATTCTTAACCATTCAAAATAAGGCAGCTCCAACATCCAAAATTCTAATTATGCCCATAAAAAGGAAAAACGGATCGTGCTCTCTGTATTGGATTCCACAATGGTGAGCCGCCATCTTCTGTCAAACTGATCGGGGAGCTTTCCTTTATTGCAGTTAGGACTCAGAGGTCTTTTTGGGTGAAGAGTTTATGCACCAACAATTTTAGTGTGCACTTAAATTAACTTTACAATTTTCTAGCTTTATGAGAACATCACAATTGCATTCCATCACATATGAATTTTATATTGTTATTAAAGCGGGGGTTCGCCCTGTTAAAAAAAAAAAAAAAAGTTTTTTTTTATTAGACCATTAAATTCGGCATCGTAGCGCGAGCTACGGTATGCCGGTCTTACATTTTTTATGCCCGTACTCACTGCGGTATCGCTGATTGAAGAATCCGGGGAATGGGCGTTCCTATGGTGAGAGAAGGTGATTGACGGCCGGCCCTGGCACGTCACGCTTCTCCGGAAATAGCCGAAATAGGCTTGGCTATTCACGGCGCCTGCGCATAGCCTGTGCGCAGGCGTCGTGAATAGCCGAGACCTACTCCGGCTGTCTTCGGGGAGCGTGACGTGCCAGAGCCGGCCGTCAATCATCCTCCCTCTCCATAGGCACGCCCATTCCCCGCGGGAGTCGATTTCTTCAATCAGCGATACCACAGTGAGTACGGGGATTAAAAATTTAAGACCGGCATACCGTAGCTCGCGCTACGATGCCGAATTTAATGGTCTAATGATGGAAAGGAGGGTGAACTTGTATAACTTGCACCATTGCAATAGCACGGTGCGGTTTTAATATAGAAAGTTGGTAGCTTTAGTGCTACTGCTGTTTTTTCAAACATATTTATGTGTATTTGTGTTTTCATATGATCAAATAAGTTTCACACATTTTCAGCACGTTTCATACTTTTACATATATAGGCGAGCGCAAGAAGTTTTTTGTGCAGGTAAAATTGTTTCCATGCACTTTTTACTGTACGCAACCCCTGTGGCTCCCGGGTGGGGAAATGCACCTGAATTTCACATCATACACCCCCAGGCTGCTGTGTGCAGTGAGGTCTTTGATGATTTCTTTTGCAGATTATTATTTTTTCCCCAATATTTAAATCGGCAACATTGTCTCTTTAGCCTTCGTTTACATTGGAGAGACTTGTCCCACAGATGTCTTCAAAGACGCACCTGAAGTCACACTGATATGCGACTTTGAAATTGTGTGATTTCAGATGAATGTGCCCTTATTTCAAAGCCGCATTTAATGTGAACAAGAGCTTAGTTGCACTTTAATATACTTTGATTTTAATATAATGCGATTGAAAGTCTGCCCAGAAATGCTTTCATTTCTTGTGGATATAATTAGAATATTGAGCATCTGAATTGTAAAGCGGTGGCTTCCTTTGAAAGAAACATCTTGAGAGAAAATTGGAGGGTACATTGTTGGGCTGTCCTGAAAAGTCTCCATTTCTGGCTGTTATGCTGGCCCTCTTTCTTAAGTTCCTCAAGTCATTCATTTGGCACAGGTTTGCATATTGGGGCCCAGATTCTCAAAGGAGATACGACGGCATATCTCCAGATACGCCGTCGTATCTCTTAGAATCAGTTGCGCATAGATTTGTATTAGATCCGACCAGCGTAAGTCTCTTACGCCGTCGGATCTTAACTGCATATTTACGCTGGCCGCTAGGGGCGTGTACGCTGATTTACGCCTAGAAATATGTAAATCGGCTAGATACGCGAATTCACAAACGTACACCCGGCCGACGCAGTACACATACGCCGTTTACGTTAGGCTTTTCCCGGCGTAAAGTTACCCCTGCTACATGCGGCGTACCAATGTTAAGTATGGACGTCGTTCCCGCGTCAAATTTTGAAAATTTTACGTTGTTTGCGTAAGTCGTTCGCGAATAGGGCTGGGCGTCATTTACGTTCACGTCGAAAGCATTGGCTTCTTGCGGTTAATTTGGAGCATGCACACTGGGATACTTTTACGGACGGCGCATGCGCCGTTCGTAAATAGCGTCATTTACATGGGGTCACATAAAATTTACATAACACACGCCCACATCTACCACATTTGAATTAGGCGGGCTTACGCCAGCCTATTTACGCTACACCGCCGCAACTTTCTTTTGAGAATACGGCACTTGCCTGTAAAAGTTGCGGAGGCGTAACGTAAATAGGATCCGTTACGCCCGCACAAAGATACGCGCATCTACGTGAATCCGGGCCTAGGACTTTAGTCTGATTTTCCTGATCTGTACCTTGTTCTGAGGCAGTGTGTCAACTACTGAAACCCAAGTGTCCGCATAACAGTCAAGTGACTATCATTTCTAGCTCAACCTATTTCTCTTTTGATGAGTTTGTTAATATGGAGATGCCAAAATGTCAGCCCTGATCCTACAGACATTCCCTTGTGCTGATGTCTAATACAGTGGAGCACACTAAAGGCAGTAGAACTCCACCGAAACCTTTTTATTTTTTACATATATATATTTTGCATAGAATGTGGAGGCATTAGGGCTTCTTCCAAGATTTTTCTTTCTGCCTATGCCTCCACTGGGGAGGGGGTGGGCCTTTCCCATGCTTCCCCATGCTTCCGGTGCTAGAGTCATGATAGTTTGGAAGTTCCATCACAATGAGAACAACATTGCCACCAGTCACAGGTGTTCGGATTGGATGATATCTTCACAAGGGACCTGCAAAATTTTAGATTTCCCTTTACCGTCTGTCTGGGAGGCCAGTGGTCAAGATGACAAATAATGAGTAGAGATCAGATGACAATTGGAAATCTGACTGTTAAATCCTTTTTCCCTTTTATTCAAAATCAGGGAAAGCTTTACAGAACAATACTCATTTGAAACATTGTAACAAAGATTACTTCTGCACAGTTTAATTGTGAAGCCCATTGTGTGTGTTTTTTTATTTATTTCAGCCATCCCAGCCGAAAACAATGACGTTTACACAGAGGAGCACAGAGAAACAACGTTATTTTACAAATATATATTAACTATATTTTAGATGATAAAACATTTAAAGGGAGGATGTTTTCTTACACACAACTGACTTTCTGTTGATCTGATTGGAGGCCAGTACAGGAAATCTAAATTGTCAGTAAATTCTAATGCCGCGTACACACGATCATTTTTCGGCATGAAAAAAAATTGTTTTTAAAAACGTCATTTAAAATGATCATGTGTGGGCAGCACATCGTTTTTCAGTTTCTGAAAAACGACAAAAAAAAAATTCGAACAACGTCGTTTTAAAAAATGTTGTTTTTCTGGTAGTAAAAAATGATGGTGTGTGGGCTAAAACGACGTTTTAAACCCGGGCATGCTCAGAAGCAAGTTATGAGATGGGAAGTTTACTCATTCTGGTAAAACTGCCGTTCATAATGGAGTAAGCACATTCATCACTCTGTAACAGACAAAAAAGCGCAAATCGTCTTTTACTAACAAGGAATCCGCTAAAGCAGCCCAAAGGCGAATAGAACTTCCCCTTTAGAGTGCCGTTGTACGTGTTGTACGGCACCGCGCTTTGTTCATCATTTTTTAAAAACGATGGTGTGTGGGCAACATCGTTTTTAATGATGAAGTTGGAAGAACGTTTTTTTGGACATGCTGAAAAATGTTGTTTTCTTTCATGCCGAAAAATTATCGTGTGTACGCGGCATAAGATTTATATAGACCTACATTTGCAGCACCATAGACAAGCTTTTCCTCATGCTGCCTTGCAGCAGAGGGGTCTGTGATACAATTCCTGCTTTTTCACAGAATTTTGCATTACTGTGCCAAAAATGCATAGCATCACAAGGGATGACTTTTTATAGGATGTCAAAGTGGACTGAAATTTATATAATTCTCTATCTTTGAGAAGGAAAAAAAAAGCACTTAAACCAGATGTTACTGTGGATCCAGGACTGTGAGTTTCCCTTGTCATTGTACTCCTTTCATGGCTCTCACTGTCCTTCCACAGCAGATGCTCCTTTGCAACGCTAATGCCTCGTACACACGATCCGATTATCGGATGATAAAAATCGCTTTCGGATAGATCGTTCGGTAATCTGATCATTAGTACACAGCTTTCGACAGCTGATCACGACAGTCCGTCCAACAAAATCCGAAGGGACAGACACGAAAACTTTGCTCAGACGACAGGTCATCGTAGGCAATCATTTAATCAGTACAGTGTGCGTCCGCTAAAAATCGATAGACGAGCGCCACACATGATTGGAAACACGAAAATAAACCAGAACACAGGGGTCACACGTATTTGATATCATTTCAGATACGTAGCTACTCGCACCAGAAGGTTTTTCCAAAATCGTACCACAAAAATCGTACTTTTCGTAGAGCACATTTTGCACTGTTGTATTTGATATTTAGTTTTGAGTAACAAAATACGAACAATAAGTCGTGCGATAATCAGATCGTGTGTACGAGGCATTTTATAGGCTGTATTCCTAAAGCGGAGCTTTTTCTTTTTTTTGTCAGGTGTGTATACAAAAGTTACCTTTCCTGAGGTATATTCCATTTTCAGGTCGGGTAGCAGAGATCGACTCCCTGATCATTGTGATTGGTCACAGTGATTACATGATCAGGAGCTTGTTTCTGGCTTATAATTGTAAATAGTCACTGTGATCCGCTGGCATTGTGTTTACCAGCAGCCGTATGTACAGAGTAAAGCCTCGTACACACGATCGGATTTCCATCGGGCAAATCCTTAGAATTTTCTGCGAAGGACGTTGGCCGTGAACTTGGTATGCATACAGATGGCAGAATTTTTTAGGCCAACATACACAAAACTACATGTTTTTTAATGGATCCCTGTTTGCAAGTGGTGGCATAGAGAGAGGAACAGTTAATAATTTATGTTTGTAAAGATGTATTGTCCTGTTTTAAATCAGCTATATTGCATTTTTATCAGAACTGCATTGACATTGCCCAGCTTTCCTAAAGGGCACCATTGCATTGTTTTACTGTTTACATTAAGGGGTATGTCAACCCAAAATTTATATCAGCTGGATTAGGGAAAGTTGACACAAACCCCTGTCTATATAGAGAAAACCAGGGGCAAGATTCCCACACCTGCTGGGTTCCCGATGCCACCCACCTGCTGGGTTCTGTTTATTTTACATTGCTTTAAATGCAGTGGATGGAGTTAGATCCCCTTTGGGTTTCATGAAGGACATGGCAAAGATGAAACTGGGAAATGTTGACATAGAAAATTATATTACATGACTTAAAGCGGTGGTTCCCCTAAAAATAAAGTTTTGACATTGCATTTGCTATAATCATTACAGTTAGAATCGGCTGGTTTTATGTAAAAAATACCTCCGTACGTAGCGTTTGTATTATTCGTTCCCACCGCCACTTCCGGGTACGATGCTGGCGGTGGGCGTTCCTTATTGATGGACAGGCATCCGACCGACCGCATCCATCGCGTCACGAGATGCCGAAAGAAGCCGAACGTCGGTGCGGCTCTATACGGCGCATGCGCAGCGACGTTCGGCTTCTTTCGGCATCTCGTGACGCGATGGATGCGTCGGTCGGATGCCTGTCCATCAATAAGGAACGCCCACCGCCAGCATCGTACCCGGAAGTGGCGGTGGGAACGAATAATACAAACGCTACGTACGGAGGTATTTTTTACGTAAAACCAGCCGATTCTAACTGTAATTATTATAGCAAATGCAATGTCAAAACTTTATTTTTAGAGGAACCACCCCTTTAATATCAGGATCCAGTGGTAAAGTCCTTCCCCTTTATACTGTAAAAAAAAAAAGTCCTTCCCCTAACTGAATTATGGGTTTTGTGTACCTATCTTTAAAGTCAAATAACAAAAATAGCTGGTACTGTGCAGAAAGATTCTTTGTTACAATGTAAATTCTAATGATCTGTCTAACTTCTTTTTACTACAGATGATGTAAGTAAACTCTTTTCATTGTACAGAAAAACCTGCCATAATGTGCAATTTCTTATTATGCTTTCTTGAATAACATGTATTGACCTTATTTTGTTCAGACATTTTTCTATACTAGAACTTCACTTTGGTGCAGTGAATTCGCTATAAAAATTGTTAAAAACCCAAATGGAGTCAGCGTTAATTTACATAATTCAGGTTTGTGTGCAGGTGACTGAGTGTGTGTTGCCCGCAGTAAACAGACTCTTTCCTAAAGGGCACCTATGCCCATACCATGATTACTAAAATACTTACATATTCTTAAGTAGTGGTTAAAAAAAAAAGCTTAAAAACAAGCCATCTATTACATCCCTAGCTGTTTGTACTGTGACGTTATTCCCAAAGTTACAGATGATAATGTCTGCCTAAGTTGGTGTCTAAGGCCTCATTACATGGCGGTAGAGGGCTGTACACCACCATGAATGTGCGGGAGTCACAGGTGTCTACATTCAGGTCCGCCCTTTCATTCCTGTATGCACGGAACAACTTGGATGTGCAGTTGCATACATTCAGCAATAGTGTCTATCGGTCAGTTTATCATTGGTTTATACTGCCCGTCGCCTGTGAAATGTGGGCACAAAAATACAATCCTTTTTTTTATTTTTTTTATGGTGCTTAACAGTTGCTGTGTTTTTACATAAGAGCAGTTATTCTGAAGCTTAGTGAGACCAGGACCTGGTAAATTCTTCTAAACCTTCCATGCCCAAACCGTAGAAAGAAAAAAAAAAGTTTTTACTACTACGGTAAAAGTATGGGAATGCAAAATATGTAGCGGAAAGGGGGTAATCAGTTGAAAACATGAGTTAATTATTTAAATATATTTATTTTTGGCAACCATTATACATTATTTCCAATCCATATAATCCAATAAAGACTGGGAATGTCCACATACAACACAAATATCTCAAGCCCTGTACACACGGCCAGAATCTCGTCAGGAAAAAAAACTGTAGTTTTTCCTGACTAAATTATTGCCAAGAATATCTTGCTGCGGTTCTTTTGGAAGGCATGGACACGTGATGTCATCGCGTACGACGAGCATGCGCTCGTCACATTCGATGCCGTCGCCACCATCTTGCTGCACCCTACCTATGCCTAGGAAGTAATTTCGAGCATGCGCAGGTTTCCAAAGCGACGGGTAAGTATACACACTCTCGGGTTTCTCGGCAGAAAAACACTGTCGAGAATCACAACGAGAAAATGGAGAACATGTTCTCTATTTTTCTCGTTGAGATTTTAGGCAGTTTTCTTGACGAGAAACCTGAATACCTCGTACACACGCTCGGTATACGAGTAAACTGAGCGTGTGTTCGAGGCTTTAGAATATTTTCATGTGGAACCTACTTTGCCACTTTCCCAACTAAGCAGGCAAGGACAGGTCTGCTATTATAGAAGTGGGCTGGAAGATTGACAAAGATCAAATTCCACTGGATGTCAATAGAAGATGAGCATCCACAATGTGGGAAACTGAACTCTGCGCTGTAATTGGGAGTTGGTATACGTCATGCGATCTTAATGTGGTGCAACTGCGTGGGGAAAAGGTGCTGCTGTCGCTCTCCAGACCAAGGAATCTTCTGCAGAAGGTAAGGGCACTTAAGTTATGCACAAGAACAAAGAGGAAAAGTTCTGGTGTTCCTCTTTATATATTTGTACTAACTGCTGGGGAAATATTGGTTAAGTTGTAAAGAAAACCCAACTTTGCACCACTTCCAACACGTGTTCTTTTTGCAATGTGGGGACGGATTCAGATAGGTTACGCGGATCTAAAGATCCGCTAACCTATCTGATTTATGATCCGCCGCCGCAAGTTTTTGAGGCGAGTGCTTAATTCAGAAAGCACTTACCTCAAAACTTTCGTAAATCCCCCGGCGGAATTCAAATTCCGTGGCTAGGGGGCGTGTACTATTCAAATCAGGCGCGTCCCCGATCAAACAGCGCATGCGCCGTCCACAAATCTTTCCAGCGTGCACTGCTCCAAAGGACGTCGTAAGGACGTCATTGGTTTCGACGTTAACGTAAATTACGTCCGGCCGTATTCGCGAACGACTTACGCAAACGACGTAAAAAATTCAAAACTCGTCGCGGGAACGACGGATACGCCGCACTTACCCCTGCTATAGCAGGGGTAACGTTCCGCCGCAAAAAGCCGAACGCAAACAACGTAAAAAAAAAACGCCGGGCGGTCGTTCGTTTCTGAATCGGCGTAAATGCTCATTTGCATATTCGATGCATAAAAGACACGGAAGCGCCACCTAGCGGCCGGCCTGGAATTGCAGCCTTCTATGAATCAGTCGCATAGATACGACCGGCCGGCCTTAGAGATACGCCGTCGTATCTCCTATCTAAATCTGGCCCGTGGTGTCCAAAGTTGTACATTTTATTTAAGATTTAGCTGTACAAGTCATTTTAGTAGGGGCAATACTGTGTTTTTATGATTTGTGTGTAACCTTTAATATTTTCAATAATATACATTTGTCATTTACAGTGCCTTGCAAAAGTATTCACCCCCCCCCCTCCCCCCTTTTTTTTGCCTCACAACCTGGAATTAACATGGATTGTTTGAGGATTTGCATAATTTAATTTACAGAACATGCCCATAACTGAAGATTTTTATTTTTTTATTGTGAAGCAAACCACAAAATAATAGAAAAAGTCAATGTGCATAACTATTCACCCCCTAATGTCAATACTTTGTAGAGCCACCTTTTGCAGTTATCACAGCTCCAAGTCACTTTGGATAAGTCTCTATGAGCTTCCCACATCATACCACTGGGATTTTTGCCCATTCCTCCTTGCAAAACTGCTCCAGCTCCTTCAAGTTGGATGTGAACAGCAATGTTCTATTGGTCGGGGCTTTGACTAGGCCATTCCAACACATTTACATGTTTCCCCTTAAACCACTCAAGTGTTGCTTTAGCAGTGTGTTTGGGGTCATTGTCCTGCTGGAAGGTGAATCTCCGTCCTAGCCTCAAATCACACACAGAGTGGTAAAGGTTTTGCCCAAGAATATCCCTGTATTTAGCACCATTCATCTTTCCCTCAACTCTGACCAGTTTTCCAGTCCCAACTGCTGAAAAACATCCCCACAGCATGCTGCCACCACCATGTTTCACTGTGGGTATGGTGTTCTTTGGGTGATGTGATGTGTTGGGTTTGTGCCAGACATAGTGTTTTCTTTGATGGCCAAAAAGTTCAATTTTAGTCTCATCAGACCAGAGCACCTTCCTCCATACATATTGGGAGTCTCCCACGTGCCTTTTCGCAAACTCAAAACGTGCCATTTTGTGTTTTGCTGAAAGTAATGGCTTTCTTCTGGCCACTCTGCCATAAAGCCCAACTCTATGGAGCGTACAGCTTATTGTCGTCCTATGTACAGATACTCCAGTCTCTGCTGTGGAACTCTGCAGCTCCTCCAGGGCTACCTTAGGTCTCTGTGCTGCCTCTCTGATTAATGCCCTCCTTGCCCGGTCTGTGAGTTTTGGTGCACGGCCGTATCTTGGCAGGTTTGCTGTTGTGCCATATTCTTTCCATTTGGTTATGATAGATTTGATGGTGCTCCTAGGGATCATCAAAGATTTGGATATTTTTTCATAACCTAACCCTGACTTGTCCTTCTCGACAACATTGTCCCTTACTTGTTTGGAGAGTTCCTTGGTCTTCATGGCAGTGTTTGGTTAGTGGTGCCTCTTGCTTAGGTGTTGCAGCCTCTGGGGCCTTTCATGAAGGTATGTAATATGTAATGACAGATCATGTGACACTTAGATTGCCCACGGGTGGACATCATTTCACTAATTATGTGACTTCTGAAGGTAATTGGTTGCACCAGAGCTTTTTATGGGCATCATATCGAAGGGGATGAATAGATACGCACATGCCCATCAAGAGTTTTTTTTTGTTTTGTTTTTTCCTGAAAAATAGTTTTATGTATATATTTTTCTAATTTTACTTCACCAACTTAGACTATTGTGTTCTGATCCATCACATATAATCCAGGTTAAAAAAACATTGAACTAAAGGATGTAATGTAACAAAATGGGTAAAAAGCCGTGGGGGGGGGGGTGTGTGGGATACCTTTGACAGGAACTGTAACTGTCCATGTTGCCATTATAGTAAGATCCTTGTTTTACATTATAGAACATGGCTAGCAGTAGTGACATTCAGCTGGGCTTGTTCTGTAAAACTAAAGACGTTGACACTCTCGTCCAAATAGCTTTCTCGGTTCTGAGTTTCAGCAATGCGCCACAGCATGTATAGTCTTATGGTTACCTCATTCACCTTAGTCCAGTCAGCATAGGGATATATACTGTGTCAAGGCAGATGTTGATTGTGCAAAAACATGAACGCATCTGTGAAAATGTGTGATGCCATCCTGTACTTTTTCCATGATCAAATGACAATGAAATCTCAGACGGGTGTTAATTGCTCAAGTTATATGACTGAAGGTGTGAAATGTCAAATCGCAGGGTTAAAGAGTATATGTGGGTGGCAGATGGTGTTGACCCCCAACTCTGTTACTGATGATTATTTCAGTTTGACTTGTGTGGCCTCTATCTCACCTCATGCAAGGCAGTTGTCCCCTGGCCAAAATATGCTACCTAATGTCTTAGACCAGTGATGGCGAACCTTGGCACCCCAGATGTTTTGGAACTACATTTTTCATGATGCTCATGCACTCTGCAGTGTAGCTGAGCATCATGGGAAATGTAGTTCCAAAACATCTGGGGTGCCATGGTTCGCCATCACTGTCTTAGAATGGTGAAGGAGGCCCATAATGTGGCTACGCTAGTACTATGTGGCTATAAATACTTTGAAACATCGTCATCGTTACAGAACAAGTCCAGTTGAATGTAGCTACTACTAGTTATACCATGATCTGGATAAGAAGAACCTTCACATATATCACTGAATATGGTTTGGTATGCTTGGGGTGGGTTAAGCCTCGTACACATGATCCGACTTCCTTCTGACTCTTCCCGTGGATTTCTGTCCGAATGGGCGTTGGCCGTGAACTTGTGCCGCATACATGCGGCAGGACTTTTTCCAGCCAACTTTCACCAAATCACGTGGTTTTTCAGCTCTTTACCGCCACCCTTTTGGCAATTTCTGCTATTGTTGTCTGATCTTTAGCATTGGTTCTGAGCATGTGTGTTTTGGACTTTAGTCTGATGGACTTGTGTACACACGATAGGATTCTCCTCCATCAGATGAAAAGGCGAAAACAATTGTCCGATGGAGCATACACACAGTTGTATTGTCCGATTAAAACAGGTCCGTCGGACATTTGTGGTCAAAAGTCAGATCGTGTGTATGGGCCTTTAGAGTGCCATGAGCTCTATAGTGGTTACAACTTATTTCTGGCCATAAATGGAAACGTATTAGATGTTTTCTAAGGTCATAGAAGACCTAGAACATCCTCCTGTCTGAGATTAATTTAGGAGCCATTATCTGTATCTTCTTGACCATTCTGAATTTCCTTTCATCTAAGTTTTCATTGTGGTTGTGCCTTTTTCCATCAGCAATCCTCACCAGATTCATAACATACAATTTACCCGTTATTGCTGGCTCTTAGAACCTGACCACCTCTATAAATATCTTTCTTGTAGAATCAACCAATTGTCACTGGAACAGAAACTTTTTCAGAAACCAGGAACTCTGCTATATAACAAAATACCTTTTAGCATTTGTAATTTAGTTTTAAGTTGAAATGTACTGTGATCAGTGCCCTCCTGTTGAGGCATAGTTCTATTTCTGCTGTACAGATAAAAGTACATTTTCAGATCGAAACAAAGTTCTAGTTCTCCTTTGAATGTTCATTGGCAAACTTCAGATGGGCCTGTACATGTTCTTTCCTGAGCAGGGGGACCTTGCGGGCGCCGCAGGATTTCAGTCTTTCATGGCGTAGTGTGTTACCAACTGTTTTCTTGGTGATTATGGTCCCAGCTACCTTGAGATCATTGACAAGATTCTCCTGTGTAGTTCTGGGCTGATTTCTCGCCCTTCTCATGATCATTGAAGCGTCATGAGGTGAGATCTTGCGTGGAACTCCAGATTTGGAGATTGAGGCCTCATGCACACTGGACGTTTTTACAGCAGCTGTTTTTGGCAGTAAACGTTTTTTTCTACAGTCAATAAACTCTCCATGTTATCCTATGTGTCCATGCACACATAGGCTGTTATCAGCAGTTTTGGGCAGTAGTGTTTTTTTGAGCAGTAAAAAAATAACAAAAAAACTAGTGGGTTCTGAGAGACGTTTTTCAGCTGTAAAAACGCTCAAAAACTTCACTCCCCAGCGTTTTTTAACGTTTTTGATCATTGAAAAAAAAATGTCTTCAACAAAAAAATGCAAACGTGGAAAAACGCGATTGAAAAAACGTTGAAAAACTCACTGCAAAGCTACTGGCGTTTTTTAAAACATTATTTTAACGTCCAGTGTGCATGAGGCCTTAGTTGTTTTGTGTTTTTTCCATTTGCAAGTAATTGCACAGTTTTTACCCTCTCATCATGCTGCTTGGCGATGGTCTTGTTGTGTAGGTCTACAGTCGTGTCCCTGACATCCTTGGACAGCTCTTTGGTCTTGGCCATGGTAGAGAGTTTGGAATCTGATTGCTTCAGTGGACTGGTGTCTTTTATACAGGTAACAAGCTAAGATTAGGAGCACTCCCTTTTAAGAGAGCTTCTAATCTCCACTCATTGCCTGTATAGAAGACACCTGGGATCCAGAAAACTTGCTGATAGGGGATTGAATATTTATTTCACTCATTAAAATGTAAATCAATTTATAACTTTTTTTGAAATGCCTTTTTCTGGATATTTTTTGTTGTTGTTGTTCTGTCTGTCACTGTTAAAATTAACCTACTATTAAAATTACTGATCATTTTTTTTTGTCAGTGGGCAAATGTACAAATTCAGCAAGGGATCAAATACTTTTTTCCCCTCACTGTAGTACCTTTAATTTGTCTAGACATCACATTGAGTTTCAGAGTGGTAGAGGGAGGGACAGCATTTTGAGACAAACAAGTGCTTACAGGGATTATGCTGACAGGAGGAAAAAGCAGAATAATACCCAACCTTCCTTCATGGTCCAATCGGCAGGCAGAAGGTGTGAACTTGTTCAAGCTGTTACTGCACAGTCACTGCAGCGGAGGTTGAGGGTTTGTGTGGATCACATGACTGGCTGAACATTATTACAGTTAATTTTGCAGAGATGATGACTTTTAAATTTTTTTTTTTTTTTATTGCTGCTTTCCTGGAGTTCACTTTTAAATGACGTTTTTCCAGTGCCTGTACCTTCCAGTGTTTAGATACAAGTATTTGTAATGTTCTATGAACATAGACAAAAGAAAGGGAAGCACAGCCTAGCACAATAACCTTTAACTGAGTAAACAAACCCACACAATAGGATTGCCCTCACATGGTTAAATGTCTTCCACAACCGCTCACCTTTGGTATAGCTTGAGCGTTCAGCAGGAGTGTAAGATCTAGCTGTCGCTGTTGGACCGCTGTCCACACATACACATGATCCAGTGAGGGATGGAAACCAAGAGAGGGGCGTAGCCTCCCTTATTAAATTTGAAAAAGAGGCTAGACCCCTGAAACACGTTATGTGATCGGGCAAATTGGATGCTCAACGCCTCTGATTCCTGTTACCATACAGAGACTATCCTGGCTGCTTTCCCTTTCTTATCTTGGCGCTTGTCACTTGACAGCAGCCGGATCAGGTGGTAGTGAGGCCAGTGTTCTCCATGTGTGTTTCCATCACTCATCGTATCATCTGTAAGCATGGACTGCGGTTGGTGACAGCTTCCCACTGAGTCCAACAGTGACAGCTAGATCTTACACTGCATATCAGTGTTCCTGCTGAATGCTCAGGTGAAGCTATACCAGAGATGGGCTGCTATGTCTCTAGTGGTTGTGGATGCATTTTTTTCCTATGAACCATGCGAGTGCAATCTTATTGTGTGTGTTTGTTTACTTAATTAAAGGTTGTTACGCTTCCCTTTCTTTTGGATATAGTTTATTTGAAAGCCCTTGTTGGACAGTTCAAGGGATAGCGGAATACAACCTGGCACATCTTTATTGTTTCAATTTTGGAGTCTATACTGGCTATACCTTAAGGTGCATGAGGGATATATTGGATTTTGTTTTTTCTTTGAACATAGATCAGGCTCTTTTTAGTAAAAAATTTCAGTAATTAAGCACTGTATGGGATGAACTTGCCTAATTTTTCCTGATCTAAATTCTTTCATCTAGAGCGGATAGGAAGAAGATTCCAGTAGCGGGTACTACATCTGCTACTGTTCTGAGAGTTTGACTTTCTGGCATGTACTTTGGGAGGTTCCTTCCTGTGGGGTAACTCTTGAATGCAACTGAAAGCCATTGATTCTCAAAATAATTGTACTCTATTTTGCCACTACACCTAATTTTATTTCAGCATGTGGGCAGGTAAGGCCTGACACTGACACTCCCTTTTACACAGCCTGATTGATTATATCTGGATATGACTCAATGTCCTCCACCCTAAACTCTCATTTAAAAATATATAAAATGTTGAGGGGTTCTAAGTCGTTTTCTAGCAAAAAAAAAAAAAAGAAGAATGATCATAGCAGCAGTTCCACTGTTTGAGCATTCTTATAGGCGGACACTTCTTACTTGAAGGAGAGAAGTGTCAGAATAGGCCCGGTATGGATGTGGTTAAGGCAAACCCTCTAACACTATTAACTTGCAAACTTGGCTCAGTCTAGCTTACAACTAGTGTCAATTGAAATTGTGGGGGAAAGCAGGGACTGGCTTATCATTGGGGGGGAGAGGAGGAGGAGAAGAGAACAATAATGCTTGGGATATGTTTATTTTCCCGATCAATTGTTCTCCCCATACAGGTGGGGGGACCGGACCGCCCAAAGATCCGGAATGGTGTCTGTCATCTCATGTCTTTTGGTACCCTAGATCTTTTTTTTCTGATTGGTCGCCTACAAATGTTACCATTCTGCTGTTAGAGTAGCACAAAGACATCCAATAAACGTAACAGCATTGGCATTTTATTAAAAATAATTGTATAAAAAGTTCTACACACACATCCCAGTACAACATATCCATCTGTCACAGCTCAGGCATTGAGATAATGTTATAGTGTAAGCTTAGTGCAATGGCATTAAAACCAATTTGTACTTTTGTAGGTTAAACAACATACATGTAAAAACACCGTATTATAAAAGAACAATAAGTAGGGCGTGGAATAAAATCAACAATTACAAAATTACAACGGATTCAAATAATTCCAAGAAAAAGAAAATACAACTGTATTTTTTGACCTATTCTTACAGATTTCAGCTATGGCTCCATCTCCAGGTGAATTCCAGTATTGTTGTGTGACCATACATATCAAGAACCATTCCATCTGAACAGTTGGCCCTCAGTCCACTGAACATCCAAGACCATAGCAAAATGAAGATTCCATTAATCAATTATGAGAGGTTACTGCAAGGTGAGGAAAGTAGGGTTCGTTCCTCACACGGGGCACCAAAAAAAAAAGTAGGAAAGGCCCATAAAAATAATTCTACAGACTGTTGTTCTGTCAGATATGGCGACCCTTCAGAATTGGTAACGGAAGTACCGTTCCATTGCCTCCATCTTGCTACACTCCACAGTAACGATACACCGAGAAGGGGGAAAGCGGACATCTTGTTACACCCGCCGGAGTTTCGCATTTTACACTTGTTTTTTTTTTATTTTTTAACAGTAAACGGAGCTTAGAGAGGTGAAATACAGTATTTAGAAATCCGACGGACTGTTTAGATGTTGAATTTTTAAAAGCAACGGCAAACCTGCTGATCTCACAGGTTTGCTAATGTGACAGAACACTGCTGCTTTTATAATTCAACATGTAAACAGTCCGATGGATTTCCAAATACTGTATTTCAGCATATAAGCTTTGTTTACTGTTAAAAATAAATGAAATGCAAAACTCCGGTGGGTGTAACAAGATGTCCACTTGCCCCTTCTCGGTGTATCGTTACTTTGGAGGAGTGCGGGGTGTAGTGAGATGGCGGTGGCTATGACGACGACACGTCGATTCCGTTGCCAATTCTGACTGGTCACCTAATCCGATGGAACACTGGCACAGTTTTGTGTTGCTGAGCACAATACCGTAACATATGTTACTTGCACTAGTGCTTTTCTGTTTTATTAAATTTGCATGCTACCTCAATGTAATAAGGCAACACAGCTTGGACACATGTATGGCGGTGTACCACAATGCGCTGTGTCTGAATAAATGTATGGGGTTTTATAGCGCAATCATATGTGTTCACACAGTGCACAAGAATGGACAGATCTATATGGGCTCTAAGCTATTCTGTTTACTGATCCAATAATTACTTACTGTGTCTAATTAAAATTATCTTGTGTGTGTCCTTGCCGGGGAGGATGTTCATTTCCTGTGTGGTCACTGTAACAGGAAGTGGACTCTCTCTCTCACAACCAGAAGCAAAAATCGCCAGTATTGATTGTTGGATCAGGGCATACAGATGTTTCTCCCTTTAGACCAGTTTAAGGCCTCTTTCACACGGAGCGGATCCGTAATTGATCCGATTCGTGTGTGTCCGTCGGCTCAACGGGGATCCCCGCTGAGCTGTCGGCGCCCTGTCTCTCCTCCGCTCACCCCTATGGGGAATCGGATGAATACGGACCGTGTGTCCGTATTCATCCGATCTGTTCCGCCGGACAGAAGAAAAATAGGGTTTCCTTTCGTCCGCAAAAACGGATCTTTGCGGATGGTTGCGGACGTTAGCGTCTGCATCATCTGCATCATCTGCTAACGTCTGCATCATCTGCTAACGTCTGCAATCCCATAGGGAACCATTACAAGTCCGTAAACGGACCGTTCGCCCGTATGTCTGAAAGGGGCCTAAATGTTAACTGTTACAAGTATACAGTGGGTGGTGAGATTCTTATTATATTGGAGGGTTGAATACTTTCTCAAGGCACTGTATGTAATGAGGTTCCAACTCAATTCAGGTGGGTACCAAGCTAAGTGCAGAAATATCTAGCTATCAGGTTCCATTCACACTTGTGGCAATGTACACCCAATTTCCTTAATACATGTGCCAAGGGCTGTATTTATGTACCCGAATGAGAGTTGTTGACTGTGCATCCATCCCTGTATGGGTATAAACATTGGCATGTGCAATAAGATCCGCATAGTCACTGTCTCTCTCAGCATGTCATTGATTTTTGATAGGCTGCAGTAACATCTGTCATTCTATGGCCACATAAGCAAAATCCTTGGCATTGGAGTTTCAGGTCTATGCACTCTTGTGAATATATATATATTTTTTACTCCATTGTGGTGTGTAGGCAACTAATTACCGGTAATAATGAATGGGCTCCCCCAAAGGCCTGTACACACAATACAAAAATCAGAAATTCTGTCCGATGAACAATGTGCCAATTTTCGGATCGTTTGGTATGGTGCTTTCAAAAGCCGTTTACGATTTTTCGTACAACAAAAGCTGAATGTGCAGCTACGTGAACACAACATCCAATTTATATATAATTGGTACGGTTTTGATCCAAAAAAAAATTGTAAGAGCAAGACTACACATGCTCAGAAACGACAGAATACATACAAAACAATTAAACATATTATAACACTTCCGACGTTGATTTCTGTCATACGAGAATTTTCATAACCTCTTCACGTTCGACATGAGACCAGCATGCAACAAAACATGGATCGACGGCCGAAAATCTGATCGTGTATAGGAGGCTTAATGCAATGCACGTTACCGAGAACCATAACACACCTAATGCTTAAAAAAGTATTAAACCCTCAGTGTTTGTGCAGAATAAAATAAACATTTCTAAGTAAACTATTTATTACAATTCTTCTTGCAGTTTACAGCTCTCTATGCTGCAGTCTTCAGAGAAAAGAGCCAACAGTGGACAGTGCAGTCTCCAGTCATTCTATTAAAGAGGAACTGCAGTCTGCTCACATAATTTGTAATAAAAACATATTTGTCATTCTGAAGCTTCCCTCCAACCACTTTGCATTTTATTTTACATATACTGTGATTCTGTACTTGCCAAATATGCTGCAGAAATCTCCCTCCGCCGAGTCTGGCTGCAGCCGTTTTAACTGTGGGCAGCTAAAGCTGCTGCCTGTTTACTTCCTGGATTTACACAGAGGCATTCCTCTAGCTCTGCAGCTCTCATTGGCCCTCTTATGACTCATCCCCATTCCCTTCCTAGCAAATGCTCACGAGAGTCAGAGAGAGAGCTGTGCATGATGTCATAAGCAACTTTCTGTATTCAGAAAGCTCGATACGCCGACTGTAGCCTAAGATACCACTGGCATAAGGCTCTTATGCCGTCGTATCTTAGGGTGCATTCTGACGCTGGCCGCTAGGTGGCGCACCCGTAGTTGTCAGCGTAGAGTATGCAAATTGCATACTAACGCCGATTCACAAACGTACGCACGGCCGGCGCTCGTTTTTTACGTCGTTTTCGCCGTAAGGCTGCTCCTGCTATTAGGCGGCGCAGCCAATGGTAAGTATGGATGTCGTTCCCGCGTCGCGATTTTCAAAATTTGCGTCGTTTGCGTAACTCGTTCGTGAATGGCGCTGGACGCCATTTACGTTCACGTCGAAGCCAATGACGTCCTTGCGACGTCATTTACCGCAATGCACGTCGGGAAATTTTCCCGACAGAGCATGCGCAGTACGTTCGGCGCGGGAACGCGCCTAATTTAAATGATCCACGCCCCCTACGGGATCATTTAAATTACGCGCGCTTACGCCGGCCCCTTTTACGAAACGCCGCCGCAAATTACGGAGAAAATGCTTCGTGAATGAAGCATAGCTCCAGTAATTTACGGAGGCGTAGCGTAAAAACGGTACGCTGCGCCGCCGTGTCAGTGCGCGCACCTAGCTGAATCTACCCCAATGTTTCTATTGGTGCACATGGTGAAGGGACACAACTGTGGTCCCTGAATGCAAAAGTGACTCCATAGAACAGTGCAAGAGAAAGGAGTCACCCTGAAATAGGAGTAGCGATCATAACAACAGCCTAGACAGGAACCCAAAGATTAAACAATGAAGAAGCTGCATGTTCAGTAAGTGATTAAAGCCAGCCATAGATGGAGCGATTTTCTTTCCAGCGCCCTTTTTTAATGTTTCCTTAAAATGACCAAATTGAGGCTTTTGCTTTTTTTTCCCCAGAAACAGGATTTTAAATTTGGTTTCCCTTGTCATTTGTGAAAACTAGCTAGGATTTTTTTCAGTTGTTGCATATTTGCAGCAAGGAATGCAAGGATTTGAAAGCCTTGTCAAGTGGCTGAATAAAGAATATGTACCCCAATTTTATTTTAGTCTTGGGATATAGTAGGGGAGAGTTAGAACCCCTGTCAAGTTTCCCTTTCCTCTCTCTCACTGCCAATGTGGCATCATTAATATGATGGGATGTCCAACATTTTAGAGTTGTCAATGGAACAGGAGGGGGGGGGGGTAAATCTTCCAATGGGGACACCTGTTGGTAATTATTTCCTCTCACTTCCTGTTGCATCTTCAGTACAGGAGTTGAAAGGGATTCTCCCAAAATGAATCCAGAAAAAAACCTCAATACCGTATATACTTGAGTATAAGCCGAGGCACCTAATTTTACCCCAAAAAACTGGGAAAACGTATTGACTCGAGTATAAGCCTATGGTGTCCATCTGCATGCCTCACTGTGTCCGTGCCTATACTGACGTTTAACATGGGATTCTATGGAAGGGGTGCCTGGCTTTGAAAAATCGGTGCTCCCAGGCAGTAGGTCCCCCAGACAACATTGCACACTTGTAAAGGAAGAGTGGGGCTACATGTGTGCCAAGTTCTGGGTCCAGGGCACCTACGACCGTCTGGTACCGGGGTGCCCAAAATCACAGGAGAAATTACCATTTAACATAGGAGTCAATGGAAGGGGTGCCCGGCTTTGAAAAATCGGTGCTCCCCGGCCAACAAACTTTGCACACTTGTAGAGGAGAGTGGGGCTATACGTGTGCCAAGTTTGGGGTCCAGGAGACCTACGGCCGGCCGGTACCGGGTCCCCAAATTCCGGGAGATCAGGCGCAAAAAGGGGACGGGTATAAGCCGAGCGGGGCATTTTCAGCACACAAAAAAAATGTGCTGAAAAACTCGGCTTATACTCACGTATATACGGAAAAAATCAGGGGTTTAACTCTTCATCCAAATTGTAACTAAAATGTTTGGCTATATATACTGTACATTTTAAAGGAGAGTAAAGCCTGGTACACACAGGCTATTCATTGGCTGGTTCAACAAAACACGCCCGACATTTGGCAAAGGGTATACATCAGCCTGGCTGGCTTCAGTCAAGCAGGCTTGCCGGGAAAACCAGCATCTGATCAGCACTGGCAGCCAATGCGATGAACAGTGTGTTTTGGCAGAGGGGGTCACCCCTCTTAGAACACAATAACTCAACGAGGAGATCACTGTACTGTACTTGCTGTACTAACTATTAGTTAGTACAGCAAGCTCCTCAGTTTATTTTCATTCGGCCTGCTGGGTTGAACGGAAAAAAAAAAAATAACTCAGTGTGTACCAGGCTGCACACAGTAGGCTGCTGATCAGGCTCAACTCTATAACTAAATTGTTCTACTAGAAAGCAAGGCAGCAAACATAAGAAAAACAATACAAATTGAGGCACGTGAATTGCAATGCATTTGAGGGATCCTGGAGAGTTAAACCTCCTGACATCTCCCTGTATTTCTTGGGTACTCCATTTCACCCCTGCTGTGCCCAATACAAGAAGTTTCCATCCTCCTGTTTTTTTTTATAATCATAGAAATGGTAACAGGAGGAGCTGTAACACACAAAGGTGGGATGGGATTGTCAGGGATTAGGGCAGGACACCAGGGGCTAAACCCCTCCTATAACTAAAATACCACTTTTGGGTGGTGGAATTGTCTTCTGCAACAACAAAACCTTTGGAATATTATGACACAGAGATTACTAATGTCTGCAGATTGTTGTGCAAGAGATGCAAAAGGGTGCAATCTGGACAGCGCAGCCTATTCTGCCAACTAAAACACCTCCAGGGCGATGGGTTGTCAAAGACTAATCTGACAGAAGCCATGATAACCTGTCTTTGGTCTCAAATTAAAGTCTACAAACACTCAGATCCTCTAACAATCAAGTTTTTTTTTTTTTTTTTGCACACTTGCTACATTAATCAGGGTGAATGTGAAATCTGCGACACCACCTAGTGGAGCTTATATGTTACTGCAGTGCTTTGGCAGGCCTAGGCCGAAGGAGCGTAAAGGTAAAATACTGTACAACTTGGCGATGAAATATAGAAACATTCCCTTCCGTTTCCAGAGACATCTCTAGAGTGCAGTTACTGTCCACCTCTCACAAGTACAGGAGTCCCTTGTAGGGCTATGAGAAAACAGCCCGTCGCTTCTCATGAATCAATCCTTCCATAGGAAGAAAACACTGCAAGACAAAAGAATGAACACAATTAGATACAAATAAACATCCTAATTTGGAAATTGTGCTTTTTCTTTTGGCAAAATGTACACCTTCCCTGAATCAGAGCAAATTTAAAAGGTTAAGTTCACCTTTTTTTTAAGTTTATTAAAAGTCGGCAGCTACAAAAATTGTAGCTGCTGGCTTTTAATAAACAGACACTTACCTGCTCCACGGCTCCAGCGACGCGCCGGCCGGGGCTCCGCTCCTCGCCCCCCCTCGCCAGCCGGCGTCTTCATTCTTAGTGTGGGCACCCGGCAGTGACAGCTTTCGGCTTCACGGCCGGGCACCCACTGCGCATGCGCGAGCGCCGTCCGATTGGACAGGCGCTCGCCTACAGGGAGGGGCTGTGAAAAGGCGATTAAGCTAATCGCCTTTCCAGCCCCTCGGCGGAAGGAGGAAGTGGGACAGGAAGTCCCCTTCTCCTGAAGCCCCCACTCCCCCCCCAAAAAAATTACATGCCAAATGTGGCATGTAAGGGGGGCGAGGAGTGGGTTAAGAGGAAGTTCAATTTTTAGGTGGAACTCCTCTTTAAGTAACATTTTACACCCATATTTAGCAGCACCGCCCTGAGTCCCCATTGTGACGATTTAAAAAAAACGCAGCAGCATAGGGGCTCCGCCCACGTCATTCTTTCACAGAGTTCTGTGAATGGAAGAACTACAACTACTGTCAGCCATTGCTAATTTGCTTGTAGCTCTCAATGAACTCCCATGTTACTGGTGACCGCTCTAAGTATAAAAACAAAAGAGCTTTTGTGATAAACTGAATTGTGCACCGCACCCTGGCCGCTGTCCTTTGTAGTGTGAAGTCGCCTTTAATGCTAGTGGCAGACTGCATCATAATTTATTTTTATTAAATTTTGCCATAGCTCCACTTTAACCACTTGCCACCCAGGCCAATTCTGACATTTCTCTCCTACAATAAAATCTATTTTTTTTTGCTAGAAGATTACCGCATTTTCCGGCGTATAAGACGACTTTCTAACCCCTTAAAATCTTCTTAAAAGTCGGTGGTCGTCTTATACGCCGGTTACCTTATCCTAAGACATGCAGAATCGCGGCCGTACGTTTTTTCAAACCCTCTCGTCCTGTGTTTAGTGTCCGCCTATCACGGAGGCCCTCTCGTCCTCGGATGAGAGGGCCTCCGTGATAGGCGAACACTGAACACAGTGCCTCCTGGGAAGCTGAGTGTTCCGCCTATCACGGAACAAAAAACGTACGGCCGCGATTCTGCATGTCTTAGGATAAGGTAAGGGCACAGCGAGTCTGGCATGTAATGGGGCACAGTCTGGCATGTAATAAGGGACACTCTGGCTGGTAATGGGGCACAGTCTGGCATGTAATGGGGCACAGTCTGGCATGTAATGGGGCACAGTCTGGCCTGTAATGGTGGCACCGTGAGGCGAGGCATGACTAGTAGGAAGGGGGTAGTCTTATACGGCGAGTATATCCCAAAACCAACATTTTGGCTGGAAAATTAGGGGGTCGTCTTATACGCTGGCAAATACGGTACATAGAAAACCATAAACCACCCCCAAACATTATATATGTTTAGCAAAGACCCTAGAGAATACAATGGAGGTTGTTGCAACTTTTTTTATCTTGCACTGTATTTGCGCAGCGATTTTTCAAACACTTTATTGAGGGGGACTGTTTTGTGGTTAAAAAAACAAAACAAAAAAACAGTAAAGTTAGCCAAATGTTTTTGCATATTGTGAAAGAGGAAGTTACATCAAGTAAATAGATACCTAAAATGTCACGCTTCAAAATTGCACACGCTCCTGGAATGGCGCCAAACTTTGGTACTTAAAAATCCCCATTGGCGACGCTTTAATTTTTTTTTTTTACTGGTTCCATGTTTTGAGTTATAGAGGAGGTCTATGGCCAAAAGTATTGCTTTTGCTCTAACGTTCGCAGCGATACCACACATGTATGTTTTTTTTTTTATTGTTAATTATAATTTTCTTTTTTTTTGTTTGACACTTTAAAAAAAAATATCACTTTTATTATAATGTAAACATCCCTTGTAATAGGAATATGGCACAACAGGTCCTCTTTACAGTGAGTTATGAGGTCAATTAGACCCCACATCTCACCTGTAGGCTGGGAAGCCTGAAAAAAAAAAATGATCTTGGCTTCCCATCGGAGGCCTTTTTTTGAAGGCAGAGGCTGGGCGTGATGTCATAACATCGCGCCTGGCCTCTGAACGATCATAGAGACTCAGACGACCATCTTGTCCGCCGGAAATCTCTATGGTCAACATCTGGGGCCAGTGGATCTGTTCTGCGGGGGGGGGGATGTCCCCTCTCGCCTCCCGTAAGAAGGATCAACAGGCGGAACAGCCGCTATGATCATTCTTATGGTGTAGGGGAATCGCCGGCTGAAAAAGATGATATCTGAATAATGCTTGTAGCTGCGCCCATCACTCAGATATCCCCGCTGAAAGTCCAGGACGTCATAAGACGGCCGGCAGGCGGGCGGGAATTGGTTAAACAACTAAAAAGAGTGAGAAATTTAAATGTTAGCTTTTCTCTCCATATTTATTGTATCTACATTCTTCATTCTTTATCTAAAACACTTTGGGCCAGATTCTCGTACATCCGCGTAAAATTGTGCGGGCGTAACGTATCTGATTTACGTTACGCCTCCGCAACTTACACGGGCAAGTGCTGTATTCTCAAAGCACTTGCTCCGTAAGTTGCGGCGGCGTAGCGTAAATTGGCCGGCGTAAGCCCGCCTAATTCAAATTTGGATCAGGGGGGCGTGTTTTATGTAAATTTACTGTGACCCGACGTGATTGACGTTTTTCCCGAACGGCGCATGCGCCGTCCGTGGAATTTCCCAGTGTGCATTGCTCCAAAGTACGCCGCAAGGACGTCATTGGTTTCGACGTGAACGTAAATGACGTCCAGCCCCATTCACGGATAACTTACGCAAACGACGTAACTTTCTCAAATTTCGACACGGGAACGACGGCCATACTTAACATTGTTACGCCGCACTTACGCCACCATATAGCAGGGGCAACTATACGCCGGGAAAAGCCTAACGTAAACGGCGTAACTTTACTGCAACGGCCGGGCGTACGTTCGGGAATTCGCGTATCTACCTAATTTGCATACTCAACGTGGAATTTGACGGAAGCGCCACCTAGCGGCCAGCGTAAATATGCATTTACGATACGACGGTGTAACACAGTTACGCCTGACGGATCTAAGCGAAATCTATACGCAACTGATTCTAAGAATCAGGCGCATAGATACGACCGCGCAACTTAGAAATACGACGGCGTATCTGGAGATCCGCCGGCGTATCTCGTTTAAGAATCTGGCCCTTAGATTGGATTTCAATATTATTAGAAACGACCTTTCCATTTCAAGCTGCAGCCAGCTATGATTTTCTATTGCTTTCAAAAAGTTAAAATGCTTCTTTTAATCATTGGCAGCCGAGGCATTCTGTACAATAAAGAAGTGCTTACACATGTGATTGGTTCTCTGCATTATTTCAGCAGTTCTTCACTTACTGCAGCACTGGGTCTGATCATGTGATCAGTAAGCAGTCCCACCCATACAGTACCAATATAAAAACAATTTAGAAGTCATGACTAAGCACTTATCGCAGTGCGAAACGCGTAGGCTGTTATTTGTAGTGCATTTTCCATTCAATTTTTTTAAATAAAGACAACCTAAGTTTTTTTTTGGAGGTGCGGCTGTCTCTACATTTTGCCTCGTGCATTGCCGGAACTCCTGGCTTTCTGAGCAGCTACTGATTGTCCAGCAGACCCACCTGGAGCGGTAATTTCTCTTTCCCTGGAAAGTAAAAGTAGCTGCAGTTTTAGACATTAGGAGTCGGCGTGCTCCTTCACATCTGCAGCAACTGGGCTATTCCCACCTGTGTCAGCATCTTATCACACACACAACAGCCAATTCTACTTCCCGCCATAGTAATTAAAGACAGGTCATGCTTACTTCTCTCCCTCAGTCCCTGGCCGAAGCTGCGGTACACATGGAACAGACTCCAAAACAGCACAGACTTAATGACCACCGAGATGATAGAGCCCATCACAGCCGCAGCTTCTAAGGTGTAGGAGTCTCCCTTCCCCCACTCTGTCGCCACCTGGTGGAAAAAAAAGTGAAATACAATATGAAGACCCCATGGATACAATTGAGCTCAAGTCTAATGACCTATGCTGTGGAAGACTTGATTTGTAGAGCTCAACTCTAGGAGACCTAACATTTCAAATGGCCAAAATATATGGGTAGCCCTTTTAATTATGGAGTTCAGGTGTTTCTAGTGAAAGGTACTGTTAATACACAACATACAAAACATTTGCGCTTCCAACTTTTTTGGCAACGGTCCTTTTCTGTTCCACCATGATTATGCTCCTGCACACAAAGCCGGCTCCACAAAGACATGGCATAGTGTGGAAGAACTATGCACAGACCCCTGACCTCAACACTGACCACCTTTGGAATCAGTTAGACCAGTGGTCACCAACGTTTCGGACCTAATGGACCGCTAAACTTAAAATTTTGAATCCTGCAGATTCACAAACGTGAATTTTACATGCCTTATACACACAATGCTCCGGTTCTCTGCCCCCTTCCTCCTGCATCACACTGCTGCCTTATACACACAATGCACCAGCTCCCTGCCCCACTCCTCTTTGATCACATGGCACTGCCCCCCTCCCCCTGGGTCACACTGCTGCCTTATACACACACAATGCCCCAGCTCTCTGCCTCCCTCCCCCTGGATCACACTGCTGCCTTATACACACAATGCACCAGCTCTCTGCCCCACTCCCCTTTAATCACACGGCTCTCTGCCTCCCTCCCCCTGGATCACACTGCTGCCTTATACACACAATGCACCAGCTCTCTGCCCTCCTCCCCTCTGATCACACTGCTCCCTTATACACACACAATGCACCAGCTCTCTGCCCCCTCCCCCTGGATTACACTGCTGCCTTATACACACACAATGCACCAGCTCCCTGCCCCACTCCTCTTTGATCCAGGGGGAGGGGGGCAGAGCCATGTGATCACACGGATGCCTTATACACACACACAATGCCCCAGCTCTCTGCCTCCCTCCCCCTGGATCACACTGCTGCCTTATACACACAATGCACCAGCTCTCTGCCCCACTCCCCTTTAATCACACGGCTCTCTGCCTCCCTCCCCCTGGATCACACTGCTGCCTTATACACACACAATGCACCAGTTCTCTGCCCTCCTCCCCTCTGATCACAGTGCTCCCTTATACACACACAATGCACCAGCTCTCTGCCCCCTCCCCCTGGATTACACTGCTGCCTTATACATACAATGCACCAGCTTTCTGCCCTCCTCCCCTCAGATCACACTGCTCCCTTATACACACACAATGCACCTGCTCTCTGCCCCACTCCCCTTTGATCACACGGCTCTCTGCCTCCCTCCCCCTGGATCACACTGCTGCCTTATATACACACACAATGCACCAGCTCTCTGCCCACTCCCCCAGGATTACACTGCTGCCTTATACACACAATGCACCAGCTCTCTGCCCCCCACACCCTGGATTACACTTCTGCTTTATACATACAATGCCCTGGCTCTCTACCCCCTCCCTCTGGATCACACTGCTGCCTTATACACACAATGCACTTGCCCTTTGCCCCCCATTCCCCAGGATTACACTGCTGCCTTATACACACACAATGCCTGACTCTCTGCCACTCCCCACATCACACTTCTGCCTTGCAGACTCATCATTGGATCTCACCTCCTTATCCAGCCATGTGCTCGAGCTCTGTGCTCCCTCCCAGAGTCTGATTAGTGCTGCCATTGGAAGTCCCCTCCTTCTTCACCTCCCGCTCTCTGCACTACTCCCGGTGCCTCCCTCCAAGTTCACAAGAGTCAGAACTACAGAGGAGTCAGGTATCAATGCAAGCTACCAGTATTGACTCAGAGCGCTTTGAGAACAATGCTGGGTGGCATACATCCGCCAAAATTATGTTTTGCGGCAGAAGCCCTGGGACCCCCAACATTTTCTCGTGCTTCATAGACCACTGGTTGGCAACTGAAGAAGTTAGAATGCTGATTAGAGCCAGGTCTACTCATTCTACATCAGTGCCTGACCCTATAAATGCTCTTTGGCTCAGCACACACAATTCAAAACTATGTGAAATGCATGCGAGGAGTAGAGGCTATTATATCCACAAGGGAGCAGCGCCATATTAATGCACAGAAAAACACAGCTTCATAATATAAACGTGGTTTATAAATAGGATGTCCAACAGATCTATACAGATGTGTTGGTCAGGTGTCCACAAACTTTTGGCCAAATAGTGTACCTCATGGCTGCTTTATTGGCTAAATGTGAGACGCAACGATGAAGAAACGTGTACACATTGCACCCTTCCTACTAAACTAGGCACTTTTGTCACCCTACAACTGGAAAGCATTCTGGTAACTAGGGCCCAGATCCACGAAGAACTTACGGCGGCGTATCTATTGATACGCCGCGTAAGTTCTACGATGCGCCGGCGTATCTTTGTTTTGTATTCACAAAACAAGATACGCCAGAATGTGGGCTAGATCCGACTGACGTACGCCTTAGTACGCCGTCGGATCTTAGGTGCATATTTACGCTGGCCGCTAGGTGGCGCTTCCGTTGATTTCCGCATAGAGTATGCAAATTAGCTAGATACGCCGATTCTCAAACGTACGTCCGCGCGGCGCATTTTTTTACGTAGTTTATGTAAGGCTTTTTTCGGCATAACGTTACCCCTGCTCTATGAGGCGTACGCAATGTTAAGTATGGACGTCGGGCCAGCGTCAAATTTTTTACGTTTTACGTCGTTTGCGAATAGGGCTTTGCGTAAATTATGTTCACGTCGTCTAGGCATTGAGCGGGCGTAATTTAATTTGAAAATTCGACGTGATACTAAGCATGCGCGCGCATGCGCTGTTCGAAAAAAGCGTCATTTACGTGGGGTCATGCTTAGTTTACATAAAACGCGCCCCCCTGTTCCTCATTTGATTTAGGCGTGCTTACGCCGGCACATTTACGCTACGCCGCCGTAACTTTAGACGCAAGTGCTTTGTGAATACAGCACTTGCCTCTCAAAGTTGCGGCAGCGTAGCGTAACTACGATACGCCCGCTTAAAATTACGCCTATCTACGTGGATCTGGCCCTAGGTGTCTAAATATTTATACGAAACATACAGGTAAATGACATACGGTACCTTGTACAGGAGATAAATGAGATAGGCCACTTCAGGAAGGTTCTGCAGCAAAAAGATCCACACCAGTGGCTTTAGTTCTTTTAGGATCTGTATGAACAAAACTGTAATCATCAATGTGGCCTTTTCTAAAATGTTTGGTTATACTAAGCAAAGCATCCACAGACGGTCCATCCACTTCCAGTCTGAGCTGCAAATAGGAATCTCTCACTGACTTTTTATACTACTAGGGAACCCGTGGAGAGATCCTTACACTGCAGTTCCCATGTCTCGACTATGTTAAATTTTCTTATTTGTTGGCACCCAACATGAGAATGACAGAACATACGGATATTAAGAAAAAATCCTGCTTTGGGTCAATTCTCTTTATATCTTTGAGTCGTTAAACTGATGTTTTATAGCGAAACATTTAATACATGGTATACTTGTGACACAGATAAATATTGGTTTAACAAGAACAAGCACAGCAGAAGCTGCTTGCCTTGAGACTCTCTCTGCTTGGAATTGTATATGACCCATTGACCCCATCTAAACACAGCATCAAGGAGGGAGAAAAGTAAATTTAGACCGGTCATATGCGTGTCCCGGAGCTTGTAGCTCACCGGCTACCCGTAGAGCAACGGGCATGTCGTGGATGTCATGCACACACTCGCTGGCCGAAAACTGGGGAGACTACAAGGATCTGGGATCCAGCCTGTCACCCAGTCGGCAGTTGATCGCAGATCACAGGAACAAAAAATAGAAATAAACCTTAAGGCCTATGGGCCCGAAGGGAGCCATGTCCTTCTCCTTTGCTAGGCAGAAAAAAACTGAGTTGCGAGATGCAGGGAGAGGGGTTATACCCAGAGGGACCGCCCCCTGGGCAGTACTGTACTGTGTTTAAGGTGATTAAGACTTTCTACAAGTTTCTGCCTAGTCCTTCCTGAATGAAGGCTAATACCCACTTTGTCAAGATTGCTGCTGTGTCTGTCCATGAACGAAAGAGAAATTACATTTGCTACAATGTAAAGTAGTGAGTATACAGTTTGTATAACAGTATAAATTTGCTGTCCACTCAAAATAACTTAACACACAGCCATTAATGTCTAAACCGCTGGCAACAAAAGTGAGTACACCCCTAAGTGAAAATTATTAATATTTTGTGTGGCCACCATTATTTTGCAGCCTTAACCCTCTTGGGCATGAAGTTCACCAGAGCTTCATAGGTTCCCACTGGAGCCCTCTTCCACTCCTCCATGACGACATCACGGAGCTGGTGGATGTTAGAGACCTTGCGCTCCTCCGCCTTCCTTTTGAGGGTGCCCCACAGATGCTTAATAGGGTTTAGGTCTGGAGACATGCTTGGCCAGTCCATCACCTTTACCCTCAGCTTCTTTAGAAAGGCAGTGGTCATCTTGAAGGTGTGTTTGGGGTCGTTATGTTGGAATACTGCCCTTCGGCCCAGTGTCCGATGGGTGGGGATCATGCTCCCCTTCAGTATGTCATAGGACATGGTGGTTCCCTCAATAAACTGTAGCTCCCCAGTGCCGGCAGCACTCATGCAGTCCCAGACCATGACACTCCCACCACCATGCTTGACTGTAGGCAAGACACACTTATCTTTGTACTCCTCACCTGGTTTCCACCACACATGCTTGACACCATCTGAACAAAATATGTTTATCTTGGTCTCATCAGACCACAGGACATGGTTCCAGTAATCCATGTCCTTAGTCTGCTTGTCTTCAGCAAACTGTTTGCAGGCTTTCTTGTGCATCATCTTTAGAAGATGCCTCCTTCAGGGACAACAGCCATGCAGACCAATTTGATTTGATTTGATGCGTATGGTCTGAGCACTGACAGGCTGATCCCCCACCCCTTTAACCTCTGCAGCAATGCTGGCAGCATTCATAAGTCTATTTTCAAAAGACAACCTCTGGATATGAAGCTGAGCACGTGCACTCAACTTCTTTGGTCAACCATGGCGTGGCCTGTTCTGAGTGGAACCTGTCCTGTTAAACTGGCCACCATGATGCAGCGATCGTGCTGGACATCATATGATGCCCAGTCAGGATAACAGAAACACTTCCCGGCCGTCAATCTGCTATAGGCCGGGTGGAAGTGGTTGAAGGCTGTGTGTTGAGTTATTTTGAGGGGACAGCAAATGTACACGGTTATACAAGCTGTACACTCACTACATAGTAAAGTGTAATTTCTTCATTTTTTTCACATAAAAATATATAATAAAATATTTACAAGAATGTGAGGGGTGCACTCACTTTTATCAGATACTGTAGATCAGGCATGTCCAAAGTCCGGCCCTCGGGCCAAATGCGGCCCCCCTGTTGATTTAATATGGCCCCCCTGGGGATTTGGATATATATATTGTTTATGGCCCCCAGGGCCACAAAAGATATATACTGTATTTGTCGGCGCTGCCTTGGAGGGGACAGGGAGGGGGCAGAACGAGCGTCGTCGGATTACATGAAGAAAATCTGTTTACTCAGCAGCGTCTGTATTGGAAGTCCCATCTCCTGGGATGCCATTGGACGACTGTTCTGTCTATCATAAGAGTAAACATAAGAGTAAACAAGAGATTCTCCTGTTTGTAATCTGTCGGCACTCGTCCCGCCCCCCTCCCTCTGCCCTCCGAGGCCGCAGATGGGCATTGATCAGGCTGCACTGATGGCAATGGTAAGGCTGCATTTATGGCACATGTGAGGCTGCATTGGTTGCAATGGTAAGGCTGCATTGGTTGCAATGGTAAGGCTGCATTGGTTGCAATGGTAAGGCTGCATTGGTTGCAATGGTAAGGCTGCATTGGTTGCAATGGTAAGGCTGCATTGGTGTACGGTATATCCAAATAACACGCCCAAGCTCATCCTTAGTCCTAAGCAGCGCTCTGGGATTCATTGGGGCCACAAAAGAGATATATACAGTATATCCAAATAACACACCCAAGCTCATCTCTTCACCACACACAGCCACAAAGGCAAGAGAATTCTTGTTGGGCCGTGTATTGGTGCTCAGACGAACACACCGAATTTGAATGGTTCAAAGAATGTCAGGCAAAATAGTTGGCCCTCACGCATGTTCCCTTCATCAAATCGGGCCCTCTTTGAAAAAAGTTTGGACACCCCTGCTGTAGATCATATAATGAGGTCCTCTACCAAAAACTGATATTTTCATTTTTGAAGATGCTGAGGGCGGGCTCTCTTTCCTTTGGCTATTTTCATTTATTTAACATTTGTGAGACTAAAGCATATGCAAGGGTCAACATTTCACATCAGAGGTTCCAAAAGATACATGGATTCTTACCCAGTAGGAAATTCAATCCAATCTACTTAGACATTGATTTTCATTTCTGGGGTGGAAGAACTCTTTAGAACCCCAACATACAAGGTTCCTGCCACACATCAATACTCACAGCTAGAATTCCAATGGTGACTTTCAGAACAGCCCAGCACAAGCCAATGCCAAGAATAATGCTATGAACTGTAGAGATTTCATATAGGCCAGAGACCAAGACCAAGACCGTGAGGCAGAGCTGAAAGGAAAACAATACAAATGTCACATTAATACAAAAGATAATCTACATTTGAATGGGAGATGGACAAGGAGAAATAATGAAGAGAAAGACGTTCATTCCTTGAAGTTGATCTAACCCTACTGACTAAAATCTCATAAACGCTTTATATTCGCTTTTATACCCGGTGATCCTGCCATGAAGGTCAACAGGCACATCCTGTCCATTGTGACCATTGTCTTCCAGTTTTACTCTTGTGTTGTCACCCTTTCACATCGCAATACTGGTGGACCGACACTTTTAAGCTGAAATCCAGTAGAAAAAAAAACTATTTGTGCCACGTAGCACCAGTCACGTAAACGACCTCTAATAAGGAATAGCTTGTGTTCTACTGGTTACTGTAAAAATCTTCCCTGCGGTGATGCCGGGTACTCCCCACAATGGTGATCTTCTAGCACTGTTGAAGTTGACAGAAGCAGCTGAGACTGTAAAGGACCAACTCTGTTTGCCCACACCTTCTTGGCTTCATTGGCAAATGCCCCGGTATTCCTTTTTTCAGAATGCAAGGCATTCTGTGAAAGGAGGATGGGTAGATGAATGACAGGATCTCCCCTGTCTATTTACAGAAGGCATTGCATTTTGGAAGAAGAATACTAGAGGCTAGATTCAGGTAGGGGCGAGCAAAGTTACGGCGGCGTAGCGCATCGAATTTACGCTACGCCGCTGTAAGTTAGAGAGGCAAGTGCTGTATTCACAAAGCACTTGCCATCTAAGTTATGGCGGCGTAGCGTAAATGGGGCCGGCGTAAGCGCGCGTAATTCAAATGTGGATGAGGGGGCGTGTTTTATGTTAATTCTTGGTGACCCGACGTGATTGACGTTTTTTACGAATGGTGCATGCGCCGTCCGTGTACATATCCCAGTGTGCATTGCTCCAAAGTACGCCGCAAGGACGTATTGGTTTCGACGTGAACGTAAATTACGTCCAGCCCTATTCGCAAACGACGTAAAAAATTCAAATTTCGACGTGGGAACGACGGCCATACTTAACATTGCGTGCGCCTCCTAATAGCAGGAGTAACCTTACGCCGAAAAAGCCTAGCGTAAACGACGTAAAAAAATAGCGCCGGGCGTACGTAAATTTGTGAATCGGCGTATCTAGGTCATTTGCATATTCTACGCCGAAAACAACGGAAGCGCCACCTAGCGGCCAGCGTAAATATGCACCCTAAGATACGACGTGTAAGAGACTTACGCCAGTCGGATCTTAGGCTAATGTCCGCGTATCTTGCTTTCTGAATACAGAAAAAAGATACGCCGGCGCAGCTTTGAATATACGCGGCGAAACTAGATATACGCCGGCGTAATTCATTGCTGAATCTAGCCCTAGGAGTTTTGTAGACAGATTAGTGGACAGCAAGTGGAGGGTGAATACACAAGTCTTTCACCATCACTTGTCCCTGCAGCAAGGAAAATCATGGCTATGGGGGGTATCCGATGTCACAGAAGGGTGGAATTTTGCAGTAACCAGCAGCAAGCATAACATGAAATATGCTTAAAGCGGTATTACATTTGAAAAATAAATCAAATAAAAAAGCTGAAGATGGCAGAAGAGAGCCTATTGGTCATAAATGCTTCCTCCTGCCTGTCAATAGTAATGTACGATGAGCCACACAAGCGCAGCTCAGAGTACATTAGGGTACACGCACTGTGCCATGGCATCTCTGCCAGTGCCGGGACAAGGTCACCTAGAGCCCAGGGCGAAAATGCCAAATTGCTCCCCCCTTTCCCTCAAGATGTACGAGCGTTATGTGTCAGCGAAAATCCCAGCCCTCCCCCCAACAAAAACGCTCTCACTCCATAAGTATAAATTCCCCCAGTGCAAATCTGCCCCCCTTCTGAAACCTCCCATCCCAGCCCAAATCTTTACCCCGCCATCCTCTCCAGCTCAAATACTCTCTCTTGCCGGATGTCCCAGCATGAATCCCCCCCTTCCAAAAAGATTTCCCCCCCATAGCACAAATCCTCTACCCCTCAAATGTTCTGCGGGCCCAGAAAAAAAAAAAGAAGAAGGAAAGCGTTTAGTATTGCTTTAAATTAGAGGTAAATTATGTGACTGGTGCTGTGTACCCAAAAATATTTCTACTGGAGTTCAGCTTTAAAGTGGTTGTAAAGGCAGAAGGTTTGTTATCTCAATGCATTCTATGCATTAAGATTATTATTATTATTATTATACAGGATTTATATAGCGCCAACAGTTTGCGCAACATAATTCAACACAGGAGGGATTAGAGGGCCCTGCTCTAAAAAACAATTCTGTGTGCAGCAGCACCCCTAATACTTACCTGAACCCCATCTCTATCCAGCGATGTGTGGCTTCGGCCGTCCAGGACTCTCCCTCCTGATTGGCTGAGACACAGCAGTGGTGCCATTGGCTTCTGTCGAAGTCAGTTAGCCAATCAGGAGAGAGAGGGAGCGGTGCCGTGTCTGAATGGGCACACAGAGCTGCAGCTCGGCTCAGGTGCCCCCATAGTAAGCTGCTTACTGTGGGGGCATTCGACAGGAGGGAGGAGCCAGGAGCACAGAAGAGGGACCAGAGAAGAGGACGATCCAGGCTGCAAAACCATTATACAGAGCAGGCAAGTATAATATGTGAACAAGACTTTAGTATCACTTTAAAGATACCCTCCTTGAATCCCATCGCTCCAAAGGAAAATACAAGCTGAAGTCAGGGGGAGATTGTACACTGAAAATCATCTCTCACAATATTTAAAGGAACACACCAATATTCGCAATGTTCAGACTGCATTTGCTGGAAGGTATGATAAGCAGCACACAGCCAGTATGCTACCGTTCAACTTCTTACCTTGAAAAAAGACAAGGCTGAATAGATAGGACATCACATTATCCTGCCATTAAACATCAGAGGAAGTGGCTGCGTCAATTTATAGTAATTTCTTTCCATTTCAAACCAAGCCTCAGATACACCATCGTCCTTAATAGTCTTCCTCCAACTTCCAATGGCATTGATAGATCCTTTGGCATTTTATTGCATCCCAGGGGTATGCGATTGTACACTACTGGTCCTAAATGCTGACATGCATTCAAGGTCGGATAAACTTAGATTTTCTTTATTATTAATAAAATGTAAAATAATATTGCCCTATGAATAATAGCAGGCGACCCAAGCATCCATCCACATTAAATGACGAGATACTTTAAAAGACACAATTAAATGTTGAGCTGCACAACTGCAATGGAAAACAGATTACTGCAAGTATTAGAATCCCATTATCAATCATAGCCAGATTCAAGACTTAAGCCAGCCATAGACGGACTGAATTTCCATCTGTCTATGGGCAGGGATGGTTGTGCTGAACTTGATCCATCGATCGACTTCAGTACAACTGCCTGCCGGGTACTTTCGCCCCAATAACTGCTGGCGGCTGTATGCGCTGGCAGTGATCATTGTATTCTGCTGGTGGGGAAGGCTCCCCTCGCTCCCTGCTCGCAGAACACAAAAGCAATGCGGGATGGATTTTCCCAATCAACACCGACTGTGTTGATAGGGGAAATCAAGCAATTTTTTTCCTATAACCCATGATTGAGGGAACAAAAATTACATAATGTATTGCTTATCTAAAGCCATCACGTTTCGGATATAGTAGGGCAGGGCTTGACAAATCCCGGTCGCCAGGTCGCCATGGCGACTAGAAATAGTGTCCTGGCGACTTGGCTTGGAAGGTGGGCAAAAAAAATATAAAAAAATCTTTTTTTTTTGTGAGCTGGCGTCATCTGGTGGTGATCCGTTGGTATTACAAGTTATTACCACCAGATGTGAGCTGGCGCCAAGTTAAGCATTACAAGTTAAACAGCAATTCTAATGTCATTTTTCACTATTTTTCAATGCCATATTCTTCCCTCTAATTAGAACCCCCAAACATTATATATATTTTTTATCCTAACACCCTAGAGAATAAAATGGCGATTGTTGCAATACATTCTATCACGCCGTATTTGCGCAGCGGTCTTACAAGCGCACTTTTTTGGGAAAAAATTACACTTTTTTTAATTAAAAAATAAGACAACAGTAAAATTATCCCCATTTTTTTTTTAATATTATGAAAGATAATGTTACGCCGAGTAAATTCATACCCAACATGTCACGCTTCAAAATTGCGTCCGCTCGTGGAATGCCGACAAACTTTTACCCTTTAAAATCTTCATAGGCGACGTTTAAAAAAATCTACAGGTTGCATGTTTTGAGTTACAGAGGAGGGCTCTACCAATCGCGGCGATACCTCACGTGTGTGGTTTGAACACCATTTACATATGCGGGCGCTGCTCACGTATGTGTTCACTTCTGCGCGCAAGCTCATCGGGACGGGGTGTGTTTTCTGGCTCCTAACTTTTTTAGCTGGCTCCTAGATTCCAAGCAAATTTGTCAACCCCTGTAGTAGGGAATGGTAAGAAACCCTGTCAGTAAATTTTATCTCTGTCCCATTAGGGAGATTTCCCTTCACCTCCTGTCCTGCAGATACAACAGGAATTAAGAGAAATTCTCTTTTAAACGTGAGGAGAATGCCCTTTAGAGAGTTCTCATGGGGGATGGCAAGGAGAGAGGGTGTCTATTGACGTCCTTCCATAACCCTCCCCCCACTGCGCGCCCTAGGGGCGCGCATCTCGCACTCTGAGATTGTGTCCTTTGGATATAGCTCATCACATATCAAGGTAAAGGACCAATCACAGCGGCCCTTAACATGTGATCAGCAGTGTGCAATCACAGCTGATCCCGTGTAAACAAATGCCAGTAATTTGCATTTTCTTTCCTCAGTGCTCTCACTGTGTGAGGAAAGGAAAGCCAATAAATGGCTATCTTGTGACAGCACACATTTACACTGATAACCAGGTCACTAATCATCAGTGCAGCCCCAACTGTACCAATCAGTGCAACATACCATTGCCTGTCAGTGCAGCATTTTAGTGCCGTCTATCAGTTCCCATCAGCACAACCTCATCAGTGCCGCCTCATCAGTGCACATCAGTGAAGAAGAAAAACTACTTGCAAAATGTTATAAGAGAAACAAAGAAAAAGATTTGTTTTCCCACAATTTTCAGTCTTTTTTTGTTTGTTTAGCAATAAAAAAAAGTGGAGATTAAAAATACCACCAAAAGAAAGCTCTATCTGTCTCATTTTTTTTTATAAAATTGTCTTATGGGTACAGTGCTGCATCACTGCACAATCGTCATTCAAATTGCGACAGCCTGGTCAGGAACGGGGTGAAAGTGCCCAGTAGGCAAGTGGTTAAAAAGGCCAACGGTTACACTGCTGCTTGGATAGTATAGTACAGGGATCCTCAAACTACGGCCCTCCAGCTGTTGTAGAACTACACATCCCATGAGGCATTGTACCACACTGACATTCACAGACATGGCATGACTAGGCATGATGGGAATTGTAGTTCCTGAACAACTGGAGGGCCGTAGTTTGAAGACCCATGGTATAGTAAATCAGACTTGCATTAATTATGTACTTTTTAGTCTAGCCATGTATCCACACCAATGTTTCTACAGTGCCTTGATAAAGTATTCATACCCCTTGAAAGTGTCCACATTTTGTCAAAAAACGTTAATGTATTTTATAGGGATTTTATGTGATAGACCAACACAAAGTGGCAAATAATTGGGAAGTGGAAGGAAAATGATAAATGGTGTTCAATTTTTTTTTTTACAAATAATTATCTGAAAAGTGTGCCGTGCATTTCAGCCCCCTTTACTCCGATACCCCCAACTAAAATCTAGCAAAACCAATTGCCTTCAGAAGTCACCTAATTCGTAAATAGTCCACCTGTGTGTAATTTGATCTCAGTATAAATACAGCTGTTCTGTGAAGCCCCCAGAGGTTTGTTAGATAACCTTAGTGAACAAACAGCATCATGATGCCGAGGAACACAGGTCAGGGATGAGGTTGTGGAGAAGTTTTAAGCAGGGTTAGGTTTTAAAAAATGATCCCAAGCTTTGAACATCTCACAGAGTATTGTTCAATCCATCATCCAAAAATGGAAATAGTATGGCACAACTGCAAGACCACCAAGACATGGCCGTCCACCTAAACTGACAGGCCGGGCAAGGAGAGCAATCATCAGAGAAGCAGCCAAGAGGCCCATGGTAACTCTGGAGGAGCTGCAGAGATCCACAGATCAGGTGGGAGAATCTGTGCACAGGACAACTATTAGTCGTACACTACACAAATCTGGGCATTATGGAAGAGAGACAAGAAAAAAGATATTGTTGAAAGAAAGCCATAAGAAGTCCCATTTGCAGTTTGCGAGAAGCCATGTGGGGGACACCGCAAACATGTGGAAGAAGGTGCTCTGGTCAGATTAGACCAAAATTTAACTTTTTGGCCTAAAAGAAAAACGCTATGTGTAGCGGAAAACTAACACTACACTTTACCCTGAACACACTATCCCCACCGTGAAACATGGTGGTGGCAGCATGATTTTGTGAGGATGCTTTTCTTCAGCAGGGGCAGGGAAGCTGATCAGAGTTTTTTACGGAAGATGGACGGAGCCAAATACAGGGAAATCTTAGAAGAAAATCTGTTAAAAACTGCAAATGACTTGAGAATGGGGTGGAAGTTCACCTTCCAGCAGGACAATGACCCTAAACATACAGCCAGAGCTACAATTGAATGGTTTAGATCAAATACATTTACGATTTTGGTTGTAACATGATAAAATTTGGAAAATGGGGTATAAATACTTTTTCAAGGCACTTACAGGCTTAAAGGCATTTTTAATTTAATAAATGACATACTCCCATGAATAACACTTTGTTTACCACAATGATCTGCACAAGTCAAATTATAAGTGCTGCAATTTTGAAGAAAATCCGACCCTTCTGGAAGTTTCAGATCCCTAGGTCTTCCAGGCCTTGCTGTGCTGCTGCCCATTACTCCCGCTACATAAGCTGCCATTGCAGTGTCTCCCTTGACAGTGCAAAAGACACAGTGCAGGAGCTCTTCTTACCGGGAAAAAGTTAAAAGAAAGACATTTTAGGTAAAAAAAAATATGAAACACCAGCCAAAATTTTTTGATGCATTTAAAAAAAAAAAAAATAGAGACCTGTCGGGATTTTACGGCTGTGTCAGCGACCACTGTCCAACCCCCATGACAAAAGTCACCAACACAGGAAAAGAGGACAATTCTTCCCAATGGGGTCATGGACAGCAATAAGAACCTGACAGAGGTTCTTGCTATTCCCACGCTGTTTTGACTGTAATACCAAAGTATATTTCAATAATAAAAAAAAAGGTATAACATGCGAGCATTGACTTTAAATGTTGCTGGGAACACAGCCATCCAGTATAATACATTATAATACATACCAAAGAAGGGAAAGTCACAAAACAATGGCCTGAAGCATAAGTAAATGTACACAATAACGTCAGGACGTAACGCACGTCGCCGTTCAAAAAACACATCGGGGCGCCGTAATTTTGCGCAAAGCACGGCGGGAAATTTCCTAACGGAGCATGCGCAGAACGTTTGGCACGGGAATGCGCCTAATTTAAATGGTACACGCCCCATTTGAATTAGGCGGACTTGCGCCGGACGGCTTTACGCTACGCTGCCGCAAGTGCTTTGTGAATCAAGCACTTACGACGAAAACTTGCGGCGGAGTAATGTAAAGGGGATACATTACGCAGCCGTAATTGTTCGTGAATCTGGCCCTAAGAGTGCAATGACAGACTGATATGGGAAGGAATGCTGACTTATCATTCCTGTCAGCCATGTTGGGCAATAGAGACTTTACAAAAAAACAAAAATCTGTAAAAATATTTCTCTTTACACTTCTTTTATTGTCTATCCTGTCAGTTTGGTTAGCAAATTTGTAAGTTACAACGGACGGCAGGAACAGTCCACCGCTGGACGTGGGGTAGCGCTGTTTTCCAGGGGATCGAAGGATCGGGTAAGTATAGCCTTTCTGTGTTCCCCTGGACAAAACAAAGAGTTAACCCATGCAGCCCCAGAGTTCTGCTGTAAAGGTATCCAGGTATGGCATTTTTACATAGTTACATTGGTCCAAGTTGGGCCAATGTAACTATGTTCGGTATATACCATGCTTGTGGCAGCTCAAAACCACTGTAGTAGACACCCCTCTACTTAGCTTTAGTTCTCCACTAGCTTCTGGGTCTCGGCCCCCCACTGTGAACACAGGAATTTAGTAGCTGCTTGGCACGTTTGCCATCAAGAGATAACTTTACATTTTCTCAATGAATGCAAAGTGTTCTCGGATTGGATGAGGTGGAGAGGTGGGGCAGCGAGGCAACCACTTGGCACAGGACCTGGAAGTTAGTGAAGATCACTGGAGTAGCTGGACCAATGTCACTATGTAAAAAAAGCCATACCTAAAACTCTAATTTAAATAAAATTAAAATAAAACATTGCTAGGAAGAAGGCTTTTATTGCAGAAGATTGTCAAAAATGTGGAATCCAGAAGAATATTAGACATCGAAGTTGGCAATAGCAAGGGAACTTGCCAACGTCACATTGCCGAAGAGGAGGTGACAATAGTGAACTTTAGTTCTGCTTTAGACACATTTACTTATAGCAAGCAGATGTCAGCACTGCAGTTAAAGCGGAAGTCCACCCTTAATTTTTTTTTTATATATATATATATATATATATATATATATATATATATATATATATATATATATATATATATATATATATATATACACATACACACACACAAAAAACTACAAAAAATTAGATTTTTTTTTATACCTACCAGAAGTGGCTGTAACTAGGCAGATCGTCCTAATCTGCCACTTCCTTGTCCGCGGTGGTCTTCTTTCTTCTCCTCCTTGCACTGCCTCCTGGGAAATGGGGAGTGTTGTCTTCTAGGACCTTGTGTGTGTCCCAGGAGACATCCGCCCATTCACATAACGCCGCACGACTCGTGCATGCGCAGTAGGGAAATGGGAAGTGAAGCCGCAACGCTTCACTTCCTGATTCCCTCACCGAGGATGGCGGCCGGGCAGCCGAGACCCAAGCGATTGCTCGGCTTCGGCTGCCGACATCACGGGCACCCTGAACAGGTAAGTGTCCTTATTAAAAGTCAGCAGCTACAGTGTTTGTAGCTGCTGACTTTAATTTAAATTTTTTTTTTTTTAAGCTGGACCTCCGCTTTAAGCAATTTCAAGTTCAACTCCAGCAAGTGGAGGACAGTTAGAACCTATGTTGGGGGTTTTATTGCTTTCCCTTGTCACACTAAAGAGAGTTCAAATGTCCTGTCCCAAGTCAGAGGAACAGGATATTATGGAAAATACATTCCTGCTCCCCACAATGGGGACACAGACAATCACAACTACATATTTTAAAGGCATATGACCGCATTTTGTTGCCCTTTGTGATTTTCTATCCAGGTGACTTCTCCAGTGGACCCCAAGAAAATAATTTTATGGTCAGGACAAAATATCTATTTTCTTTCTTATCCATTGAGGGACAGAGGACGTGTTAACCTTTGGAACATCCAAAAGCAGTCCAACTGAGGAGTAGCAAACAATAATAGCAGGCCCAAGGAAAATAAAACAGAACCTAGGATTGCTTGCATTTCAAAGTGCTGCCTGTTGCTGGAATCAGCAAAGTTCTGAACATCCACATGGCAGGACTAATGCCGCGTACACACGCTCGGAATTTCCGACAACAAATGTTCGATGGGAGCTTGTTGTCGGAAATTCCAACCGTGTGTAGGCTCCATCAGACATTTGCTGTCGAAATTTCCGACAACAAAAATTTGAGAGCTGGTTCTCAAATTTTCCGACAATAAAATCCGTTCTCGTAAATTCCGAGCGTGTGTAGACAATTCTGATGCACAAAATTCCATGCACGCTCTGAATCAAGTACGAGACTGAATCGCTCGGTCTGGTAAAACTAGCGTTCATAATGGAGATAGCACATTTGTCACGCTGTAACGGACTGAAAAGTATGAGGCTGAAAAGTGCGAATCGTCTCTCACCAAACTTCTACCAACACGACTGGTATTGAACTTCCCTTTAATAGTGGCATTGTACGTGTTGTACGTGACCGCGTTCTTGGCAATCGAAATTTCCGACAACATTTATTCGACTGTGTGTATTCAATACATTTAAAGCGGAGCTTCACCGAAAAGGGGAAGCTTCACTTTAACCACTTCAATACAGGACACTTTCACCCCCTTCCTGCCCAAGCCATTTTTCAGCTTTCAGCACTGTCACACTTTGAATGACAATTGCACGGTCATACATCACTGTACCCAAATGAAATGTTTATCGTTTTTTTCCCCACAAATAGAGCTTTCTTTTGGTGGTATTTGATCACCTCTGTGGTTTTTATTTATTGCGCTGCTGCCAATCAAATCCAATGATGCGGGCGCCAGGGGGCGGGGCAGAGTCCTGCACTCGGCGGCTATGGATGCCGAATGCAGGACTCGGGAGCCCGCCCGTAATGTAACCCCCCTTATGAGAGCGCTTACCAGAGGGGGTTATCTGAGGCGAGAGAGCCGCCGGGGGACCCCAGAAAGCACCGTTCAGGGCCACTCTGTGCAAAATGAGCTGCACAGAGGTAATTATGACATGTTTGTTATTTAAAAAAAAAAAAGCGAACCTTTACAACCACTTTAAGTTCTCTCAGCAGCTCAACTACCTCTGTGTTCAGAATTAAGATTAGATGACCAGAAAGTTGCTAATTCACGGCTGGGACAGGGGAGAAGGGCTAGTTCCTTAGAAAACTTCACTGCTTCTGTTGTGAAATGATTAATTGCTCCACAGTGCCTGTAGCTACAAAGGTGTCGCTGTCTCTCCCAACAAATATATAGATATATACATTTTATTATTATTAAATAATTTATTATGGAGTGAAATGCAATGGAATAATTTTTCAGAATCTGGCCACGCCCCTGACAATCAAAAACTTCACCATGCGGAATGAGGTAAGCAATGGTCTGCCACAAAGTCAACAGGTATTGCTTTGTGAACACGAGTATGGATTTATGTCACTCTGGTTGGGATTACAAATTACGTACCTGCGCTTGTAGGTCAAAGGTCAGCAGTGAGAAGCAGAGATTCAGCATGTTGTATTGCACCTGCAGACTCTCCAGTGCACCCCCTACCCGGAATGCCATCATATTCTGCCCTAGCACCAGGCTCAGAGAACAGACCACATGGAACAGACCAACAAGGAGGATCACGATAAATCGTGGCTGGATGGTGGAAAAGACATCAAAACAAAAAACTATTACAGAGTAACCACACAAAAAGGTTAACAACTAAATGTTTTGTCTTAATGGCAGAGGTCATTCCTCAACTTTTACATAAGCATTAAAGCGCAAGCATGCAGCGGCTGTAAATATAAATGCGTGAGTCCACTCTGGGAGATTCCCCCAAAAATGAATTTCCATAGATGGCTATAAACAGTTTTAAGTTTGCTTATATCTGGCAGAAACCACCTAAGATCCACTAATCTGTCTGAGACTTTGATTCACTTTAGTTGTCCAATCATAGGAAAAGAAATATACGATTTTTCCACTCACCGTATATCCTTTTTTTCCAGTCCATCGAGGGATACAGAAAGTCATTCACCTTCATGTTATAATGCCGTCTAAAGGAGGCCTGGACACTGGCAAACAAAAAACTGTAAGCCAGTCCATGATAACCCCTCTTACTACCAGAAAGTGAGGAGGGGCTGGGAGGGAAACTCTAATTTGTAGCCTCTGGAAACCACTTTGGGGAACCCAAGACGAAGTGTCCACAGAGACCAACCGAAGAGGATTTTTCTGATGGCTTGGTGGACTCCCTCGAAGGTCATGGGGTGCAGGCATTTTTTAGATGAAAGAGTAAAACAAAGTCATACTCATTTTCCAGCTTCCTATTCAATCATGGCTCCAACAGGTAGCACAGGCAGCTTCCTTGCTTCCAGTTCTCATATAAAAACAAAGTGAAGTATGCCCAGCCACTATGCCAACACAACTTAACCACTTAAGGACCGCCTCATGTACATATACGTCAGCAGAATGGCACAGGCAGGCACATCAACGTATATATACGTCCTCTGCTTGACGTGGGTCGGGGGTCCGATCGGGACCCCCCCGGTACATGCAGCGCGGCGCGGCTATTCGTTTATAGCCGCTCCGTCGCGATCGCTCCCCGGAGCTGAAGAACGGGGAGAGCAGTATGTAAACACGGCTTCCCCGTGCTTCACTGTGTCGGCGCATCGATCGCGTCATCCCCTTTATAGGGAAGACACGATCGATGACGTCATTCCTACAGCCACACCCCCCTACACTAGTAAACACATACACAGTGATCCCTAAATGTTACATCGCCCCCTGTGTTTAACTCCCAAACTGCAACTGTCATTTTCACAATAAAGAATGCAATTTAAATGCATTTTTTGCTGTGAAAATGACAATTGTCCCAAAAATGTGTCAAAATTGTCCGAAGTGTCCGCCATAATGTCGCAGTCACGAAAAAAATCGCTGATCGCCGGCATTAGTAGTAAAAAAAAAAAAAAAAAAAAAACTATCCCCTATTTTGTAAACACTATAAATTTTGCGCAAACCAACCGATTATTGCGATTTTTTTTACCAAAAATAGGTAGAAGAATACGTATCGGCCTAAACTGAGGAAAATAAAATGTTATATATGTTTTTGGGGGATATTTATTATAGCAAAAAGTAAAAAATATTGAATTTTTTTCAAAATTGTCGCTCTATTTTTGTTTATAGCGCAAAAAATAAAAACCGCAGAGGTGATCAAATACCACCAAAAGAAAGCTCTATTTGTGGGGAAAAAAAGACGCCAATTTTGTTTGGGAGCCACGTCGCACGACCGCGCAATTGTCTGTTAAAGCGACGCAGTCCCGAACTGTAAAAACCCCTTGGGTCTTTAGGCGGCATTTTGGTCCGGGGCTTAAGTGGTTAAAATATGCCTATCATAAGAGAAACATGGAAGCTGCCATTGAACCATTGCAGATATCTCCTTTAAAAAAAATTATAGTTGGCTTTTTATTCTGATGTTGACTTGTAATGGTTTAATAATCATTGTGTGGAGACAAGTAAGGTACGAAGAAGGAGAATTAAAATGGAGGGATAGAGGGATGCACAAAATTGATTGCTACCTGGAGTTCCATTTTGAGTCTTTAACACAGAAAAATATGAGCAAGTTTTAGGCCGGGTTCACACTAGCTGCAGGCTAGGCTCGCAGCATGGGGCCCAATGCGTCTCTGTTCGCCGTTTCAGGGAGGAATCGGGCCTGAATTTTTGCCTGAATTCGGACCTGAAACCGAGCCAAAGACGCACAGGACCATTTCCCAGTGCGGACTGTAGCCACCTTGAAGGTGCGTGAACCGGCTCCATTGAAAGCCGGTCACAGTCTTCTTGGATTGGATGCAGGAAAACCTGCATCCAATTCGCATAAGTGTGAACGAAGCATTAAAGTGATCTGCTTCAGTGGTCCTATAATGGCATTTCTATAAGAATATATTCTGAATTTGTGCTGCTGAATTCACATCCATAAAAAGATTCTAGGTGAAGTTCCACTTCATGGGCAAATCTCACCTGTATATCAGGCTTGGCATCTTTGGAGAGAACACTGAAGTTGATGATGGAGCGAATCATTTCCAGCAGAATGGAGACTATAAAGGCGATGAGTTCTTGGCGGTTTTCCTGTAGGATGCCCCGAACCACATAATAGATGCAGAACACTGATAAACAGATTAAAATATTTAAAATACTTGCACCAACATAGCTCATAACATTCTTCATATCCTTCCAGAAACTACCGTATTTAATCGGCGTATACCGCGCACTTTTTTCCCCTGAAAATAGGGGGAAAATCACGTGTGTGCTTTACGCCGATAGCATACCTCGGAGGGGGAGGAGGGGGAAGAGCGCCGCCGGAAATCACAGAGCCGTCATCTCCTCTCGGCTCTCACCTCACACACGCACAGTCCCACCTCCGCCACCAGCATTGGACCAGTGTTCTGTCTGTCACAGGAGATGGACCAATGCCGATGGCGGAGGCGGGACTGTGCGTGTGTCAGGTGACAGCCGAGTGAGAGCCGAGTGGAGATGACGGCTCGTGATTTCCGGCGGGCGCTCGTCCCCCTCCGAGGTATGCCATAGGTACGCGCTACAGTCTCGGCCAGCGCTGCCCGCGTTTAAGGGTTTCCTCACCCTCCCCTTCACCACACACTGCTGAACATTTGGGTATAGAAGCCCCAAGCCGCGCTACAGTCCCGGTCAGCGCTGCCTGCGTCTGAGAGTGCCATCTCCCTCCCTTCCACCATCGAGTGCTGACAGCTAGAAGCCCTAAGGTACTGTGTATCTCCTTGAACATAGGAGCTGCTCTCTGAGTTGCTTGCTGTACATCTTATTTTTAATTTTAACTGCATTTACTATTTGGACTAAAAAAAATGTTTTTCCAGAAAATTCCCTCTTAAAATTGGGGTGCGCGTTATACGCCGATAAATACGGTAATTTTTACTTATTCTCGATGATTATACTATGGTTTTACTTACACCGGCCATAGGCCGTTCAAATCTCAGCCGGTTTAGCATGAACAGGAGATTCGAACCATTGGCTGAATGTACCCAAGATGATCAGTTTGGGTACAGTCAGACAGATTTTACATGCAAAATTTCCTCAGTAATCTAGAAATGTGACAGTCTTGTTTACTTCGAAAACAGGAAACATATTTGTGTGAAAGCAGAGATGGTGCAATAACCACACATGTATAAGTTACTTTGGTACAAAAGCAAACTAAGGAAATGTCTTTCCTAATGTATCCTGTCATAACTCGGCAGCTAAAAGTACTCACACAGGGATTCTAGATAGCAGATTCATTTTACATGCGTTTCTATACATTTCCCACACATTCTGTAGGCATTCGTACTACCGCTTCTGCAAATTCCTATTCTATCATTTCCCTAGCCATGAGATTAGTAAAGTAGTGAGTGTACAGCTTGTATAACAGTGTCAATTTACAGAGGGGGACAGGCTGACAGGTGATGGGCACTGATTGGCAGCTTATGGACACCTTGATATCAATCAATGTGGTGATTATTAGCACAGACCCCCCCCCCCCGAACAGGGAGAACCACCGGTCGGCTCTCCCTGTCAGTGTGAACCGAGAAAAGCCGTTTACTGGCACTTCCTGGTTCATGCGATGATCAGCTGTGATTGGTAACAACTGATCACGTGGTAAGAAGCCTCTGTCAGAGGCTTCATACCATGATCGGAGTTGCAGTGTGTCAGACTGATACACCGCACCTCTAAACGTCGCGCGCTGGCTCTGTTATACTGATCACGTCACATGACGTTCGGTAAGGATAACGCAGCCACTTTGCCATCATTTTGCTATGCGGCGGGCGGCAAGTGGTTAAAAAAATTTAATAAATGTCTGTCATACTTACCTCCTCTGTGCAAGGGTTTTGCAAAGTGGCCCCGATCCTCCTCTTCTCGAGTGCCCTTAAGGAGAGCCTCATTCCATGGGAGCACTCGCGGCGCACTCCCGAGTCCTGCTGCTGCGTCTATTGATAGAGACAGCAGGACTTAGCCCCGACCCCCATGTCACTGGATTTGATTGACAGCAGTGGGAGATGATGGCTCTTGCTGCTATCAATCTATTCAATGGGGACCCGAGACAGCAGCTTCTGGGCTTGTTCTCGACGCTGGAATGATCGGGTCCAGGTGAGTAAAAGGGGGCTGAACTAAAGAACCTTGAGGGTTTACAACCCCTTTAAGGCTTGTACACACTATAAGAAAATCGTGCAAACAATTTCGTCCAAAGAATTTTCTTCCGATTTTCATATGGTGTGTACAATTCCGACTTTCCGTATGAAGATTCCCGAACAGACAAACTCTCAAATTTTTCTCGTACGGGAACAGAACGAATGATTTTCCTTTAATGTGTACCGTTTTCGTACAAGAAAAATCAGAAAAGAAAGACTGCGCATGATCAGAAACGAAAAACAACAACAAAAAAGCTTTTGTCACAAGAGAATTTTCATACAAATTTTCGTTCATCGGTTCCGATCGAGTGCCCGATTTTCTTGTAGTGTGAAACTCTTCTCTTTTATACTCAGTTGTGACATGACGCTACTTGTATATCAAGACGTTGCTCGTTCATCAAGTCAAAATGAATGCTTGTCTTGCAAAACACTCGCAAGACCAAGTTACTCATAATCCAAGGTTTTACTGTATATGTTTATTCGGCCTCATGCACCTTGGACGTTTTGCAGGTGCAGTTTTTGGCTTCAGATGTTTTTTTCCCTGCAGCCAGTAACCCCCCTAGCATGTTATCCTATGTGTCCCTGCACACATAAGCTGTTATCAGAATATTTTGTCAGGGACATTTTCTGGCTGGAAAAAAAAAACAGAACTAGTATTTTAAGAGGAGTTTTTCAGCTGTAAAAACACTCTAACTCTTATAAGAGCTAAAAAACGCGGCTATTTTGAGTTTATTAGCGTTTTTGAGCCACTTGGCGGCATATAGATAAAACAACATTTTTGTTAACTGGATGCTTTCACTTCATTGAGATTAGAATTGAAGGATTCTGATCTTAAAACGGGCAGCTAGTTATATGTCATTTGCTTACCAACTCCGATCAGCTGTATGAGGGACACTGTGGAATCTTCATTACTCTGTTGCACAAGGTTGGCGATCGTTAAACCAAGCACACAAAGAAGGGAGACGATGGCAAAGCAAAAATATGTTTTTATTGGCCATGGTAGTTCTGCCCAGGGTTTGATCTGTGGGGGAGGGGGAAATGAAATAAAGAAAATTAAGAATTATTCAAACAGTTATACACATTTGTTAAAAAGTGTTTTAAAACAGTTATCTTAAAGTAGATGTAAACCCCAATTTTTTTATTTATTTTTTTGATGTCACAATGTAGAGAATACAATTTCCTATCATCTGTGCCCAGTCTTGCCACACAGAGTTAATCCATCGCTCTTTTTATTGTTCAGTGAAATAAAACAGACTTCCAGATAAAGACCAAAGTCCTTGCTTGAGTGACGGGCTATTTACATATCTTGTGCACTAGCTTGCAGACAAGCACAGCTTCTGTAAAGTGCACAATTCACATCCCCCTCCCCTCTCCTCTCCAGCTCTCCCAGGATTGGCTGTCTTTCCTGTGTTTTGATTAAATGTTTTCAAAATATGGGGTGATCCACAGTTCAGTGTAAACAGCCATCAGAATATACATGGACAAGAAGTTGTGCTTTTGATAAAGACTTGTATTGATTTTAACAATTTTTTACTATAGATATAAGAAGTTGTGCTTGTCTGCAATTTTTTGGGTTTACATCTACTTTTTAAGATAAAAAAACACATCATACTTACCTGCTTTGTGCAGTTGTTTTACACAAGAGCAGCTCCGATCCTCCTATTCTCGGGTCCCCCACTGGAGCTTATGGTCTCTCCCCCTTGCCAAGTGCCCCCCATAGCACGCTGCCTGCCCTGGGGGCACTCCTGGCTCCCTGTGCTGTGTTTCAGCCAATGAGGAGTGACTGTGTGACTAATACCTGGCCAGGTTTCCATGTTAGCATTTATTTTCACAAGAAGACCTCACTGGTCTATTGTCAAGGGTCTTCTGTTAGCCAATATTCTTCTTAAAGGGGTTGTAAAGGTTTGTGTTTCTCTTATGCATTAAGGTGAAAAAACACCTGGCAATCACGTTTTACTTGTAAATGGAGTTGATCCGCGCTATCCCCAATGAGGGAGGTGTACAATAGTGCCGCAATGTGCAAAAAATTCCACCACAAGGAAGTGAATATTATTGTTCCTACTAGGACATAATATTAAATGTGACATAAAAATATGACAAGGTGCTGCAATTATAAATTAGTTGGAATAGTAAACTAAAAATATATGTGATGGGGTAAAAATAATGCGCAACCTGAAAAATCGCTTAAAAAATTAGTGACTATCAAATCGCATAATCAGCGACTAATATAGTGAATATATATATGAGTGTATAAACTTGTGGAAAAAAGTTGTCAATAAAACATATGTGATGAAGGCAAGCAGCAGTGTGATTAACAAATGCCGCACACTCTCAGCGAAAAACCTGAATGGTCATTCAAGTCGAGACAGAAAATAAGTGGCAGTCCAAAAAGTAACAAGTAACAACTTGGAAGTTCAGAAATTAGCAAAAGAGATGTAGCAAAAAAACTGCAGGAATTCAATCAAAAAACACAGGAGCAGGGAAATGAATCTTCATTTTTAAGCTTCCAGCAAATAAGGTAGATAAATGGCCGCTTACCGACTCAGATGGACCACTATTACGGAGATCATACGAGCTCAGCACACAAGGATTGGTTCATCAGGCTCCGGACATGGAAGTCAATCCACAGCAGAAAATCCTTTTCATCTCTCCATGGGTGTTCCAGCATGCTTATATTACAGCTCATCATAAAAAGAAGTGGGTATATACTCACAAAAGCACGCTTATATCACAGCTTATCATAAAAACAGCCGCTTAAAGTCCACGATAAGTCATAGTATGTAGCAGATCAAAAGTTCAGTAGGATAACGCATTTCGAGGCCTTGCCCCTTCTTCAGAGCCAACGCTCCGAAGCGAACTCATGGCTCTGAAGAAGAGGCAAGGCCTCGAAACCTGTTGGCCTGCTGAACTGTTGGGACTATTGATCTGCTACGTGCTACGTCTTATGGTGGACATGAAGCTGCTGTTTTTATCGCTTAAAGCTTTATACTGAGGATAATGCACTAGGCCTGTGCGCCCTCTGTTCTATTTTGTGTTTTAGTGTGATGTGTCCATTACAGCCTGGGCTCAGACGTCAGGTTAAATGATGTGGCCTTCATTCAACCTGAGGACCGAGGATACCTAATAGAAGAAAAGTAGTACTGCAAGGCTGTTTCTACATTTTGCAAGAATTTATACTTTTGAAATCCATATTTCCTGTCCCTGTGTGTGCCGGAAGCAGTTATATGGAATAATTGCAGACCTGTTCCTAGCTTGAGATTGTATATAATGCTCTAAGCTCATCACATGTAAGAGGAGCATGGACTATAGGAGCTTGGAGTGCTGCGAAATGCAAACAATGGCTGGCACTATGTTGGTCCTGGTAGTGAGAGGGCACATGCCTTTACATCTAAAGGTCTGTAATTACAAATGTGATCAGAAGGGAAAGGAGGGAGGCGGTTTTCTGTTTTCGTTATATACGTCATTATTTCTCACTAACATGGCTATCTCTTGTATGATGACAACTCTCTTTATGGTCACTGGGCAAAAGTGAATTTCAAGTTAGACTGCAGCAACACATTCTTCAGGTCTGGTCAGGATACAGGCAACATGTGGGTTCAAAAGTACATTATAGGTGGGTGCTAAGACCTAGAGCTGCACGATTAATCGCGGAGAGAATCGCGATCCCGATTCTCCCCACGGGATGACCCGCGATTCTTTTGTGTCACCGCCGGTTCCACGTAACCAGCGTGGAACACAAATGACGCCGATATCAGAAAAACCAACATCGGCAGCCTGCGCCGCTGGATGGATGCCTGGGCTTCTCTCACAGTTTTGTACAACTGTGTATCCATGCGCCACCCAATGGTTGCTGGTGGTACTGCTTCTGATGTATAAAAAAAAAGAGACCAGTGATATGTCTATAATGTTAAAGACCATATAACTCCTATGAAAAAAGCAGAATCTGATTTGATTCTGCTTTTTTCATATGAGTTATATGGTCTTTAACATTATAGACATATCACTGTTTTTTTTTTTTTATATATTCATATTTTCGGATAAATCACAGGTTTATTTATTTATTTGGGGGGGGGGTTCTGGCATTCAGTTTTTGAGAATCGTGAGAGAATCGTGATCTTTAGTCTAAGCAAAAGAATCGCGATTCTCATTTTGACCAGAATTGTGCAGCTCTACTAAGACCCCTTTCACACTGGGGCATTTTTCAGGTGCTTTAGCGTTAAAAAAAAGCTCCTGAAAGAAGCTGCATCTGCAATCCCAATGTGAAAGCCCAAGTGCTTTCACACTAAAGCGCCTGAAAAACGCTCCAGTGTGAAAGGGGTCTTAGCGTTAAAACAAAGCGCCTGTAAATGCCTGAAAGAAGCCTCATCTGCAATCCCAATGTGAAAGCCCTAGTGCTTTCACACTGAGGCGCTGCGCTGGCAGGGCATCAAAAAAGTCCTACAAGCAGCTTCTTTGCAGCGCTTTAGGAGTGTTGAATACACACACCGCTCCTAAAGCGCCCCTTCCCATTGAGGTGCTTTTTTAATGCCAAAGAGCCTGAAAAACGCTACACTGTGTGAAAGGGCACTTAGCGGAGCTTTATCAGTATTTTTTGGGCGCTGGCAGTGTGAAAGGGCATTGAAAAGCACTCCGACTTTCACATTGAGATTGCGGATGAGGCTTCTTTCAGGCGATTTTTTTAACGCCAAAGCGCCTCAAAAAAGCAACGTGTGAAAGGGGTCTAAAAGTATTGGATCTGTGCAAACCTCGATTGATAAATGATCTGTAAGCCAGTCATGCGTCACGGAAACTGAACACAGGCAAAATGAGAACTCTTGTACACCATTATGCCCCATACACACTATGAGAAAATCGGGCAAACGATTGGCCAGTTTTCCTCGACGTTTCACAACAAGTCAGAACCAAGGATAGTACAAAAATTCTCGTAAGACAAAGCCTTTTTGTCGTTTTTGATCATGCGCATATCCATGTCCATATCTAATACAGTAAAACCTTGGATTGCGAGCATAATTCGTTCCAGAAACATGCTTGCAATCCAAAGCACTTGTAGATCAAAGCAAATTTTCCCATAGGAAATAATGGAAACTCAAATGATTTGTTCTACAACCATTTATTCTATAGTCCATATAAAAGATTATAGGAATGTGATTGGTTGTGTAACCATAAAATTTCCATCCACAAATGGAAGCTTCCACAAGGGGATTAGAAGCAAAATCCAACAGGAGCTACAGAGTATAAAAGAGAAGAGAGGCGTCTCTAAGTGTAGCAAATATTCCTGTACAAATTACATGCTAATTTAGTGCAGTGTGAATGGAGCTATATATTATTGGGTAGATTCAGGTAGGAGCGCGCAAAACTAGGTCGGCGTAGCCTAGCGTGTTTACACTACGCCGCCTTAAAGGAGTTCTCCGAGCTAAAACTTTTAACCCCCGCTGTGCCCGGGCTGTAAAACTATACAAAATAAACCTTCACTTACCTGCCTACGATCCCCCGTTGTTCCGATATCGCCGTCCCGTTCTCCGGTCCCGGTCTCTTCCACTTCCTGGGGGTCGGTGACTCACAGTGCGCTCAGCCTATCAGCAGCCGCAGCAATGTCCCGTCGCGGCCGCTGATAGGCTGAGCGCACTGTGAGTCACCGACCCCCAGGAAGTGGAAGAGACCGGGACCGGAGAACGGGACGGCGATATCGGAACAACGGGGGATCGTATGTAGGTAAGTGAAAGTTTATTTTGTATAGTTTTACAGCCCGGGCACAGCGGGGGTTAAAAGTTTTAGCTCAGAGAACTCCTTTAAGTAAGAGAGGCAAGTACATGATTCTCAAGCCACTTACCTCCTTACTTAGGGCGGCGTAGTGTAAACGCGGCGGGCGCCTAATTCAAATGGGTTGGAGGGGGGCGTGTTGTATGGTAATGAGGCTTGACCTCACGTTTTTGACGTTTTTTGCTACTGCGCATGCGCCGGGCGCCTACATTTCCCAGTGCGCATTGCGGCTAAGTACGCCGTACGGGCCTATTGATTTTGACGTGGACGTAAATGATGTAAATCCCGATTCGCGGACGACTTAAGCAAACAACGTAAAAAATTCGAACCTCGCGGCGGGAAAGGCGGCCATACTTTAACATTGTTATTCCACCTCATAGGTGGAATAACTTTAGGCCGCCTAAGGCCTTACGGAAACGGCGTAAAGCGACTGCGGCGGCTGGGCGTACGTTCGGGAATCGACGTAGAAACTCATTTACATATTCTACGCCGGCCGCAATGGAAGCGCCACCTAGCGGCCATCCGAAAAATTGCAATCTAAGATAGGACGGCGCAAGCCGTCCTATCTTAGATATGTTTAAGCGTATCTCTGTTTGAGCATACGCTTAAACATACGGCGGCGTAGATTCTGAGTTAGGTCGGCTTATCTACTGATAAGCCGGCCTAACTCTTTGTGAATCTACCTATATGTATGGCTCAATTTGCACTAAAGACGCACAGGAGCCTTATTTTTGTCCGCACTGGAATCAGATCGCATGGGTGATCAGACCCATGCGATTCGATTCCACAGTTTGCACTGCATTCTGCTAACCGATTTGGGAGCGTCATTAACTTTATATTGTCACCTTCAGCAGTCCGCAGAGCACAGTGTGAACTGCCTGTGATTCTGATGTGGTACAGGAATCGCTGTGGTTCCCGCACCGCATCAGTGTGAACCGGGCCAAAATCTGATGAAAAATTCACATTAAAATACTTGTTTCTCCTGATCGCCATATCAGTGGCTGTCCAACGAAAATATAAACAAATGTCGCCCTCTAGTGGTAAAAGATGTTTAGGAAACACTCTTAGCTTCACACAAAAGATTCACAAGACTTTCACACTGGATTTACACATTTACCAATGCAATCTAATATGAAAATGTGAGAAATGAACCCGATAATCTCTGCCATTTGTATTCTCTCACTTGGAGCCTTCAGCGTCAGTGAGTAAGTCCCTTCAGTTCAGTAAGCCATGAGGTCAGGTATGTCATGACTGCCACATGATGAGAAAAACACTTAGTAAATGCTATATATAAGAATGAGTCACTTCGCTAATTCCCAGCTACTTCCCCAATTTCAGGAAAGCTTAGAAAAAGTCTAAATGGGTGCTACTTCTCTGCTAAAAGTACCGGCCGCAGAGGTGATCAAATACCACCAAAAGAAAGCTCTATTTGTGGGAAAAAAATGATAAAAATTTCATTTGGGTACAGTGTAGCATGACCGCGCAATTGTCATTCAAATTGCGACAGTGCTGAAAGCTGAAAATTGGCTTGGGCGGGAAGGTGCGTAAGTGCATGGTATGGAAGTGGTTAAAAGCAGAAAGTAAGGGTCTGGAGGAGGACTAGAGGAGGGCTGGTGCTCTTCTGCGGCTGCAGGAGAGGTGCAAGGGCCACATGAAATGGCCTGGAGGGCCGGAAAGGCCCGGGGGCCTTGTGTTTGACACCTGTGCGCTACACACTATTTAAAATCAGAGACACATTTTGGTTTTGGCTTTAGATCAGGGGTCTCCAAACTTTTTAAACAAAGGGCCAGTTTATTGTCCTTTAGACTTTAGGAGGGCCGGATTGTGACCAGCAGGGGCAAAAAATGTTGGCATCAGTGAGAATAAATATGGCCTCAGGATTGGTGGTCAATAGGGGGGGTAGTGCCCCATATCAGTGGAAGGAATAGTGCCCAAGGGCCGGATAGAAGCTAGCAAAGGGCCACATCTGGCCCTCGGGCCGCAGTTTGGAGACCCCTGCTTTAGATGCTTGTCACTGTAGTTTATTTTAACGGAACTAGAATCAGCGGTGGATCCTAGTGCTACTAAGGCTGCTTTCACATTGAGGCGTGCAGCCGCGGTGACGGTATAGCTGCGCTATTTGTAGCGCGGCTATACCGTCGTATTTACCGCGATATTCGGGCGCTAGCGGTGAGGTTTTAACCCCCGCTAGCGGCCGAAAAAGGGTTAATGTCACGGTATTACCGCGCTCTCCCATTGATTTCAATGGGAAGGCGCGGTATAGGAGCGGTGAACACACCGCTCCTATACCGCGGTAAAGATGCGGCTAGCAGGACTTTTGGAGCGCTCCTGCTAGCGCACCGCTTCAATGTGAAAGCCTTCGGGCTTTCACATTGAACACTACAGGGCATGATTTTTCATGCGGTATAGCAGCACTATTTTTAGCGCTGTACCGCATGAAAAACGCCTCAATGTGAAAGGGGCCTAAGTGTTGGCAGATGTGCCCCCCACCCACCATCATAGGAGACCACTTCCCATGTATGACAAGCAGATCTTTATCCACATTGCAATCTTCCTCTTAGGATTAGATGACAGCGCATGCAGGGTGTGAGCTGCGGCCCCTTCCTTCCCTTTTCTCCGATCAGTGACCACTCTATACAGAGTTTACAACATCTCAGAATGAAGCAATGAAAGCTCTGGAAAGTGTCCATCTTCTTATTGATGCAACAGTGAGAAACGAGTAGGCCGTTATTGCTGAACTCTTCTTCTAAAAAAGCTAGTCATAGTCATAAACCTGGAAAAATCATTCAGATCTGCAGTTCGGATTTTGAAGTCCGATTGCAGTTTAACAGTTTTTAGTCAAATTACGCCTAATCACTCCACTTTATACCAGTTTTATAGCTCCAGGCAGCCCTTAAATACTGTAGCTGCTGACATTTAATAAATCACTTGCCTGGTGTCTGTTTTTGCATACAAAAGTAACCTATAAAAACGAATGATGGCTGGTTCCATATTGCTTGTGGGCATGTGAAGCCCACAAGCATTGTTTTTCGTGATGTGGTAAATGCTTATCTCCCAGCATTCACCGCTCATTCCCACGCATTCTCATTGTGTACCGTGCGGAGCACCGTACACAATGAAGGTTGCCATCACAACAGGCGGCGGCGGAAGTTCCCGCCCGTTGTGATGGTAACCAAACCAATAAAAAAATAAAAAAGTGTCACTTCCGGTTTCTAGATCTCTCGAGAATTCACAAGGCGGCGTTCCTCCCTGACTCTTGGGAAGCCTGACATTAAGCTTCCAGGAGACAGTACGGCGCCGGGGAAAAAAGCCATATACACGCCTACTCCCGCGGGAGTGAGAGACAGGAAGTATCACAATGAACTTCAATTTTAAGGTAATTACAGCACAAACATTTTTTTTTGGGGTCATTTATGTAATGAACCAAAGAGGATAGGATTAAAAAGGGGTTATAAAGGTAAAAAATGTTTTCCCTAAATAGCTTCCTTTACCTTAGTGCAGTCCTCCTTCACTTACCTCATCCTTCCATTTTGCTTTTTAATTTATTTATTTATTTATTTATTTATTTAACCACTTCGTTACCGAGCCTGTTTTTCAGATTCAGTGTTTACGAGACTAAAACATTTTTTTTTGCTAGAATATTACTTAAAACCCCCAAACATTATATATATATTTTTTTCTAACACCCTAGAGAATAAAATGGCAGTCATTGCAATACTTTTTGTCACACCGTATTTGCGCAGCGGTCTTACAAGCGCACTTTTTTTGGAAAAAATTCACTTTTTTAAATTAAAAAATAACACAACAATAAATTTGGCCCAATTTTTTTATATATTGTGAAAGATAATGTTACGCCGAGTAAAATGATACCCAACATGTCACGCTTAAAAATTGCGCCCGCTCGTGGCATGGCGTCAAACTTTTACCCTTAAAAATCTTGATAGGCGACGTTTAAAAAATTCTACAGGCTGCATTTTTTGAGTTACAGAGTAGGCCTAGGGCTAGAATTATTGCTCTCGCTCTAACGATCGCGGCGATACCTCACTTGTGTGGTTTGAATACCGTTTTCATATGTCGGCGCTACTCGCGTATACGTTCGCTTCTACGCGCGAGCTCGTCGGGACGGGGCGCTTTAAAAAATTTTTTTTTTGCTTTTCGCATTTATTTTTAATTATTTTACAATTTTTAACACTGAAATAAAAAAAAATAAAAAAATTATCACTTTTATTCCTATTACAAGGAATGTAAACATCCCTTGTAATAGAAAAAAGCATGACAGGTCCTCTTAAATATGAGATCTGGGGTCAAAAAGACCTCAGATCTAATATTTGGGCTTAAATGCAAAAAAAAAAAAAAAAATTTGGAAATGTCATTTTTTCAAATGACAAAAAAAAAATGTCTCTTTAAGAGGCTGGGCGGGACTGACGTTTTGACGTCACTTCCGCCCAGCAGAGCTATGGGGGACGGGCGAAGGAGATTTTTCCTTCAGTCTCGTCCCCGCTCAGCTGCCGGATGGTCGCGATCCCCTCCGCCGCTACCGACGGCTCCGGTAAGCGGCGGAGGGCGCGGGACAGCGGCGGGAGGGGGGGGGGGGCCCTCTCCCGCCACCGATAACGGCGATCTCGCGGCGAATTCGCCGCGGAGACCGCCGTTATCGTGTACAGGACCGTCGGCACTAAAGATGGATACCTCAGTTGTGGCAGCAGCTGCTGCCGTTACTGAGATATCCATCTTTAAAAACAGGACGTCATTGGACTATGGGCCAGTAACGAAGTGGTTAAATGCTTATTGGGAGCACAGTCATTACCAGAAGGCCTCGATGCGCTCATAGAACCAACATATACAAGTACAATACACATCTCTCCTCACTGTAAGATAACAATATAAAACCACATAATAACATTTAAAAGAACTAAACATACGAATATCTTACCCTAATTAGGGCCATACACTTGAAAAAATAAAAAAGTTTTTAAAAACTTCCTGAATTTTAATAAATCCTTCTCACATCTTATGTATAGAGGTAGAGAGTTCCAGAATATTGAACCCTGCGCATCCAGCATCCTCCCTCCACATTTAGTTCTTCTAAATTTAGGGACAGTCAGATTGGCCTGATCAGCAGATCTCAGTGATCTGTTGGGAACGTAGCAGGTACATTTTTCTTGCAAATACCCTGGGCCTATCTTATGGATAGCTTTGTGGACGATACAACCCACTTTGAACAAAACCCGTTCAGCAACCGGTAGCCAATGCAGGGCTTTCAGAGAAGGTGTAATATGGTCCCGACGACCCACACCCGTTAATAACCTAGCTGCAGCATTTTGGATCAGTTGGAGCTTATGCAGAAGGGTTTTTGAACACCCCATGTATAACGCGTTACAATAGTCCAGACGACTACCAATAAAAGCATTAATCACGTGGACTTTGTCCACCTCGTCAATGAAATGCAATGTAGAACGCAGGAGTTTCAGATGGTAGTAACATACGCTTACCACCTGATTTACCTGCGCCTTCAATGACAATTTGGAATCCACAATGATTCCCAAGTCCCGAACCTGGGTAGCCAGGGTCGGGGATGGCATAAACGAAACCAGCCAAGAAGGAAAATCAGTCAAACTGGTTTTGCTCTGATTACTAATAATAATACATTCTGTTTTTGAGCCATTAAGTTTTAAATAATTGGCTCCCATCCAGGACTGTATTTCCTCCAGGCAGGATGCCAAATCTACCTGGACTTCCTCATTTTTAGGCAGCTTAAAATAAATCTGCGTATCGTCTGCATAAATGTGAAAGCTAAGATTATGGCGCCGAATAATATATAGTAGCGGCCTTATGTAGATATTAAATAATATCGGCGATAGCGCCGAACCCTGAGGAACCCCGCAGGACAAGGGGCTATTAGATGAATAATACGTCCCTAGTCTTACCCTCTGAGTTCTATTCTGCAGGAATGAGGCCATCCATGTCAGTGCCATGCCCTCAAGCCCGGCCACAGACACCAGCCTTTCCAGAAGTCTGGCATGATCTACAGTGTCAAATGCAGCCGACAAATCCAACAGTATTAACGCTGAAGCCTCATCGCTGTCCATGGCCCATAGGCAGTCATCCTTAAAGCGGTAGTTCACCCCCCCCCGACACATTTTACCATCGAGACAGGCATTGTAGCGCGAGCTACAGTATGCCTGTCCCGATTTTTTTAACCCCGTACTCACCTTGTAGTCGTCCATCGTAAATTCCGGCTCCCGCGGGGAATGGGCGTGCCTATGGAGAGGGAGGATGATTGACGGCCGGCCCTGGCACGTCACTCTCCCCGAAGACAGCCGGAGTAGGTCTCGGCTCTTCACGGCGCCTGCGCACAGGCTATGCGCACGCGTCGTGAAGACCAAGCCTATTTCGGCTATTTCCGGAGAAGCGTGACGCGCCAGAGCCGGCCGTCAATCATCCTCCGTCTCCATAGGCACGCCCATTCCCCGGAATCTTCGATGGACGACTACAAGGTGAGTACGGCGGTAAAAAATTCGGGACAGGCATACTGTAGCTCGCGCTACAATGCCTGATTTTAAGGTAAAATAAAAAAAAAATTTTTTTTTCCCGTCGATAGGGTGAACCCCCGCTTTAACTTTAATCAAGGTAGTCTCTGTGCCTCTACCACTTCCTGTTCTTCTGTCTGTAACTCCACACAGTAATGCAAGGCTTTCTACCTGGTGTGGAGTGTCATGCTCGCCCCCTCCCTTGAGGGGGGGAGGGGGCGAGCAGGAGGGTCAGGATGCCCTCTACGTTGCAGATAGAGAAAGGAGCTGTGTTAGTGGGCGTCCTGACACTCCACACCAGGGAGAAAGCCTTGCATTACTGCGTGTAGTTAGACAGAAGAACAGGAAGTGAGGATTTCTCAGAAGAAATAAGGACATTTAAAAGCAAAATGGAAGGATGAGGTAAGTGAAGGAGGACTGCACTAAGGTAAAGGAAGCTATTTAGGGAAAACATTTGTTACCTTTACAACCCCTTTAAGTTATGATTTTGTGTGGACCTCCGCTTGAAAGTCATAAAAATTAGATTTCATGTTGCTGTTTATAATGCACTGATATCATAAATAACGAAAGGGGAAGTGGCTGTGTCAGGGCAACCAATCATCTTCCAGCAATCAATACCTTTGTGTAGGTTAGAAAATGAAACATTTGATTGGCTTTCACTGACAGCAGCTTCTCTTGTAGTTCCATGGCATGTGATACCAGACCTCTGATAGGTACTTACGGGACCAAACGGCGTAGGGATCAGCTCCTGGTGTCGTGGTTGAAGATTTGGCAAAGGCACATCACAAGAATCGCTGCTTTGCGACATGACCGGCCTGTGGAAGGGAAAAAACAATTTACTCGAGTTACATTAATGATACAAAACAATCTGAACTAAGGGACCCTACAGGCTGGTACAAAGCTGCGACCATACAGATACAACAATCCTCTAAACACGGCAAAGAGCTGCTTACAAGGGGACCGAGAGAAATGCTGCCCATTGGGGTTCAGTTAAAGTGAAAGTCTACGGTAAATGTTTTATATCGGTGATGCCAAACCTTGGCACCCCAGATGTTTTGGAACTACATTTCCCATGATACTCACCTACACTGCAGAGTACATGTGCATCATGGGAAATGTAGTTCCAAAACATCTGGGGTGCCAAGGTTCGCCATCACTGTTCTATATCTATACAGTATATTCAAGCATATTGCGCAGGCCAATAAATGACGCAGTCAGTCTCACTGTGCATACAATTACAGAAGATGTGGAGGAGCGGTGGACCCAAGTGGGAAGATAAAAAATAGGAAATATATATTGGGCCAGATTCTCCAGATACGCCGTCGTATCTCTGAGTTGCGCGGTCGTATCTATGCGCCTGATTCTTAGAATCCGTTACGCATAGATTTCCCATAGATCAGACTGGAGTAACTGTGTTACAACGTCGTATCGTAACTGCATATTTACGCTGGCCGCTAGGTGGCGCTTCCGTCAAATTCCGCGTCGAGTATGCAAATTAGCTAGATACGCGAATTCCCGAATGTACGCCTGGCCGACGCAGTAAAGTTACGCCGTTTACGTTATTCTTTTCCCGGCGTATAGTTACCCCTGCTATATGGTGGCATAAGTGCGGCGTACCAATGTTAAGTATGGCCGTTGTTCCCGTGACGAAATTTGAAAATTTTACGTCGTTTGCGTAACTCGTCCGTGAATGGGGCTGGACGTCATTTACGTTCACGTCAAAACCAATACGTCCTTGCGGCGTATTAGGAGCAATGCACACTGGGAGATTTTCATGGCCGTTGGTATGACAAGACAACCATCAATACTAATGGAGCTTCCTCTGTCTGTTTTCACTGCCATTTAGTTCCTTCTAATTAGAAACCCCCAAACATTATATATATTTTTTATTCTAACACCCTAGAGAATAAAATAGCGGCCGTTGCAATACTTTCTGTCACACCGTATTTGCGTAGCGGTCTTACAAGCACACTTTTTTGGGAAAAAATAAAAAAAATTAAAATTAAAAAACAAGACACCAGTAGTTAGCCCATTTTTTTTTATATTGTAAAAGAAAATGTTATGCCGAGTAAATAGATACCCAACATGCCAGGCTTTTAATTTGCGTCCGTTCGTGGAATGGCGACAAACTTTTACCCTTTAAAATCTCTATAGGTGACGTTTAAAAAAAATCTACAGGTTGCACGTTTTGAGTTACAGAGGAGGTCTGGGGCTAGAATTATTGCTCTCGCTCTACCAATCGCGGCGATACCTCACATGTGTGGTTTGAACACCGCTTTCATATGCAGGCGCTACTCACGTATGCATTTGCTTCTGCGTGCAAGCTCAGCGGGAAGGGGCGCGTTCCTGGCTTCTAACTGGCTCCTAGACTCCAAGCAAATATGTCAAGCCCTGCCTTAACCCATGGCTCGACAAATCCCGGGCGCCAGGTCGCCATGGCGACTAGAAATAGGGTCCTGGTGACTTGGCTTGGAAGGGGGGCGAGCCGTTGGTATTACAAGTTATTACCACCAGATGTGTAAGGCGCCATCTGGTGGTGGCCGTTGGTATTACAAGTTAAGCATTACAAGTTAAACAGCAATTCTAATGTAATTTTTCACTATTTTCACTGCCATCTTCTTCCCTCTAATTAGAACCCCCAAACATTATATATATTTTTTTATCCTAACACCCTAGAGAATAAAATGGCGATCGTTGCAATACTTTCTGTCACGCCGTATTTGCGCAGCGGTCTTGCAAGCGCACTTTTTTTGGGAAAAAATTACTATTTTTTTAATTAAAATAAGACAACAGTAAAGTTATCCCCATTTTTTTTAATATTATGAAAGATAATGTTACCCTGAGTAAATTGATACCCAATAGGGGTGCAACGGATCACAGTTGATCCGTGATCCGAACGGGTCACCCCCTTCGGATCGGAACACACTGTGATCCGCGGATTGCCACGGCTCCGGAGCTAGGCCGAAGCCGCGGCCTTTCCTAATGTTACGACGGCGGCGGCTCCGGAGCTAGGCCGAAGCCGCAGCCTTTCCTAATGTTATGGCCGCGGCTTCGGCCTACCTCCGGAGCCGTGACCATAACGCTAGGAAAGGCCGCGGCTTCGGCCTAGCTCCGGAGTCGTGACCATAACGCTAGGAAAGGCCGCGGCTTCGGCCTAGCTCCGGAGCCGCCGCCGTAACATTAGGAAAGGCTGCGGCTTCGGCCTAGCTCCGGAGCCACGGCCATCTTGGTACACCCGGCGGCGGCCCTCCTCTGTTTACACCCACAGAGGAGGAGCCCGCACTCGTGGGACACACCGCTCGGGGAGTGTCTGTCGGTACTAGCTAGGGGGGGGTCACTGTCCCGAGAGGAGGGGGGTCACTGTCCCGAGAGGAGGGGGGTCACTGTCCCGAGAGGAGGGGGGTCACTGTCCCGAGAGGAGGGGGGTCACTGTCCCGAGAGGAGGGGGGTCACTGTCCCGAGAGGAGGGGGGTCACTGTCCCGAGAGGAGGGGGGTCACTGTCCCGAGAGGAGGGGGGTCACTGTCCCGAGAGGAGGGGGGCCACTGTCCCGAGAGGAGGGGGGCCACTGTCCCGAGAGGAGGGGGGCCACTGTCCCGAGAGGAGGGGGGTCACTGTCCCGAGAGCAGGGGGGTCAGTGTCCCGAGAGCAGGGGGGTCACTGTCCCGAGAGCAGGGGGGTCACTGTCCCGAGAGCAGGGGGGTCACTGTCCCGAGAGCAGGGGGGTCACTGTCCCGAGAGCAGGGGGGTCAATGTACTGACAGCAGGGGGGTTCACTGTACTGAGAGGTGGGGGGTCACTGTCCTGAGAGCTGGGGGGTCACTGTCCTGAGAGGAGGGGGGTCACTATACTGAGAGGAGGGGGGGGTGTCTGCACCGAGGGGGTACCATAGTTGGTGGGGGACATGTGGATATTGCAGTGGGGGAGATTTTTTTTTTTTTGCCGATCCGAAAAATGATCCGATCCGTGACTCCTGATCCGAGGAACGATCCGAACCGTGAGTTTTTTGATCCGTTGCACCCCTAATACCCAACATGTCACACTTCAAAATTACGTCCGCTCGTGGAATGGCGTCAAACTTTTACCCTTTAAAATCTCCATAGGCGACGTTTAAAAAACTCTACAGGTTGCATGTTTTGAGTTACAGAGGAGGACTAGGGCTAGAATTATTGCTCTACCAATCGCGGCGATACCTCACATGTGTGGTTTGAACACCGTTTACATATGCGGTCGCTGCTCACGTATGTGTTCGCTTCTGCGCGCAAGCTCGTCGGGACGGGGCGCGTTTTCTGGCTCCTAACTTTTTTAGCTGGCTCCTAGATTCCAAGCAAATTTGTCAAGCCCTGCCTTAACCCATCAGCAGGACCGGTATCTGCTCCCTTGTGCAAGGAGGAACAGGATGAGCACTGCCAGAGCCCTACAAAATGACCTCCAGCAGGCCACTGGTATGAATGTCTCTGACCAAACATTTGGAAACAGACTTAATGGGGGTGGCCTGAGGGCCCAACGTCCTCTAGTGTGCTCTGTGCTCACTGCCAGACACTGTGGAGCTTGATTGGCATTTTCCATTGAACACCAGAATTGGCAGGTCCGCCACTGGTGCCCTGTGCTTTTCACAGATGAGAGCAGGTTCACCCTGAGCATATGTGACAGACGTGAAAGGGTCTGGAGAAGCCGTGTAGAACTTTTTTCTGCCTGTAACATTGTTCAGCATGACTGGTTTGGTAGTGGGTCAGTGATGGTCTGGGGAGGCATATCCATGGAGGGACACACAGACCTCTACAGGCTACACAATGGCACCCTGACTGCCATTAGGTATCGGGATGAAATCCTTGGACCCATTGTCAGACCCTACGCTGGTGCAGTGGGTCCTGGGTTCCTCCTGGTGCACGATAATGCCCGGCCTCATGTGGCAGGGCATGCAGCCAGTTCCTGGAGGATGAAAAAATGTATACCATTGAATGGCCCCCAGAACACCTCGGGGACATTATGTTTCGGTCCATCCGGTCCCGCCAGGTTGCACCTTAGCCTGTTCAGGAGCTCAGTGATGCTCTGGTCCAGATCTGGGAGGAAATACCTCAGGACACCATCCGTCGTCTCATTAGGAGCATGCCCTGATGTTGTCAGGAATCGGGTGTTTTTTTTTTACAATCGAAGCAGTACTTACCGTTTTAGAGATGCATCTTCTCCGCCGCTTCCGGGTATGGGCTGCGGGACTGGGCGTTCCTACTTGATTGACAGGCTTCCGACGGTCGCATACATCGCGTCACGATTTTCCGAAAGTAGCCGAACGTCGGTGCGCAGGCGCCGTATAGAGCCGCACCGACGTTCGGCTTCTTTCGGCTACTCGTGACGCGATGTATGCGACTGTCGGAAGACTGTCAATCAAATAGGAACGCCCAGTCCCGAAGACCATACCCGGAAGCGGCGGAGAAGATCGCTCTCTAAAACGGTTAGTACTGCTTTGATTTCAAAAAAACTACCCGATTCCCCTTCACAAAATGAGCATCAATCTAATGTTAAAACATTTTTTTCGGGTGAACTCCCGCTTTAAGCAGTGTATTAGAGGTGACGGTATTTATTGCTTGGTTGAGGAAGTACTATTTATATTTTTCTTCCCAGCAATTATTAAGGTGCGGCTAAGTGACAATTTTATCTGTTATTTTTACAGAGCGCTCCATAGATTACTGAACACAGAAGCCAGGAACGCGGTGGTCGCCAGCACCATAGAGGGAGTGGCGCAAGAGTACCTGGAACGCTTCCTTTCAAGGATGGTGTTGTGCACAGACCAGCAGGGGACAATCAAACATGGGCCTGCTTTGGGTCAACCATGCCCAGTATGAGTATATCCTTAGGCCTCTTACACATGGAGTCCTCAAGGTGCTCTGAGACCCTCCTAGTGTTTTAGAAGAAAGCCTCTGTTCCAGACATTCTCCCCTGAATGCACAGTGCCCTAAACCAGTGGTCATCAACCCTGTCCTCAGGGCCCACTAACAGGCCAGGTTTTATGTATTACCTTGGGGAGATGCAGACTAGAATACTGCAATCACTAAGAAGCAAATGATATCACCTGTGATGTATTTCAGATATCTTGCAAACCTGACCTGTTAGTGGGCCCTGAGGTAGGGTTGCCACCTTTTCTTCAAGCCAAACCCGAACACTTTAGCGGCTTAAAAACAAAACATTTTTTTAAGGGGGAATGCTGTGGACTCTGGTGTAAAGGGGAACATTTTCTCACCAAACCTCCCACTTACTTTAGAGTTCCCAGCATTTTGCCTTAAAGCGGGGGTTCACCCGAAAAACATTTTTTAACAGTAGATTGGGCCTAATTATGTGAAGCAGAATCGGGTGTTTTGATTAAAATCAATGCAGTACTTACCTTTTTTGAGATAGATGTTCTCCCGCCGCTTCCGGGTATGGTCTTCGGGACTGGGCGTTCCCATTTGATTGACAGCCTTCCGACGGTCGCATACAGCGCGTCACGAGTTAGAAACCACGGAGCCCCTATACAGCCAACCTGACAGGCCGTTCCCCCCCCCCCCCCCTTAAAAAAAAAAACAGTTTACTAGGCTTTAGTTATGAATAAACACAGTGAGTGGGATCAGTACCAATCACTCAATGTGTTCATCTAACCAAAGAAGGAGCTGGTAAACAGAACATAGAAGGGAAGCCAGCAGCACTGCAGGGGGCCTGGTCACAGGGGGAAAAATATGATGCGGAGGGAGGGTGATCAGTGCGGCAATTACTGGTACCGATCCCTTGTATGACTCTCCCTGCAGCAGCTGAAAACCAGCGGGAGGGAGAGGAGAGGATACCAGCTTTCAGCTGCTGCAGAGAGAGCCACCCTGCTGGCCCAGGCCCTGTACAAGAGGACCAGTAGTACCCCCCTTATTCACGACCCTGTCAGTTTTTTTTTTTTACCATCTGTGTCCCCATTGGGGAGATTTCCTTTCACTTCTTGTCCCATAGGCAAGGAAGTGAGAGGAAATCCCTCCAAAGTGAGGGAGTCATGGTGGGTCAGTAGAACTGGTGTTCCCATTGGAAGATTTTCCCTCTATTCCCAATCTGGTGTCAACCCAAAATGTGGGAATTTATTTTACTTGAATTTTAGGTGATAAACAGGACAGGGAGGCGACTCTACCTAACGGAGACGAAAACAGCAACAGGAATCACATGTCTGCAGGCCAGCCGCAGCTTCCCCAAAGAAGTTTCACTCTGAGTGGTGGGTGTCCTCTACATTCCCTGAATGCCGGTGATCTGACGATATGGTTCCGGCTATCGAGATGGTTCCTGTAAGGACTGCGCAGGCGCAATCCTTGCCGACGGAAATCTCCGAACCTCGGCCGGCATCCAGGGCAACGTGGAATTTGAGGAAAGTGGCCAGTCGGGCTCGCTGTGCTCGCTCGGCCTCCTGGCTCTTTTTTTAACATCCTCCAATCCACGGTAATGTTAAGGAATGAGCCTGGATGCAGGCCTGAGGTTCGGCAATTTCTGTCGGCAAGGATTGCGCCTGCGCAGTCCTTACAGGAACCATCTCGATAGGGGAACCTTAACGACAAGTCACCAGCACCACTCCGTACAGCATTCAGCCCCATCATAGGCTGTGACAGGTGGAGGGGTTGGACGCTGTAACCGTCCAATCTGGACGCACTAAAATGCTGGTAGGGACGCCACCTTCCTCCTCCACAGCCTGGGCACTTTATCATCATTATGATTAGCGGCCACGCACAGGGCAATAAAACCGATCAACAAAACAATCGAAGAGGACATTATTCACCCGGGACATAAAATGACATCGCTGAGCGACAGCTGTGGTGGAAAAAATTTAAATTAAAAAATTTGCTGAAAGGCGACTGATGGCGTTTTTGCGCCCCTACATGTAGACTGACTGTAAAAATTAAGGAATGCGCCGATATAGGGTTATCAATGTTTTGCTGATAGAAAAAAAGATGCCGATCGCGGCTAACGTAAAATTTGCACGATTTTACCGCGATTTCAATGGGGAGGTGCATTTTTGTAACTGACCGAATATGCACCAAAAATGCGTCAATGGAAGTGTAACGGCCCTGTGTGAAGACAGATATAGAATTTAAAGGGATGCATTTTTCTTGGAATTTTCTCACGCTATTTTTAACGCAAAAACACTACAAGAACTATATATTAAAAAAATCTAATATTATACAAATATATATATATATATATATATATATATATATATATATATATATATTTTTTTTTTTAAACTGTCCTATTTCGGTCCACCATTTGTAAAAATGCCATCGATAGACCCGATACAATCAGTTTTTTCCTGCCACAACCGATCAACATGAGTCGATGAAAAAGTCACTATGTGTCGTTGATCGTCCCATTCTCGTCTCGCTTGCGATGTCTGATTGGATCGTAATGGTTGAATTGGACATTGATCGATCGGGTTCATTGCTGTGTACGGCTACCATGATGACCCCCCCCCCCAAGCAGACCTCACCAGAGTCTGATTGGTTGCTGTGGGTGATCAGTAAAGCCATGCACCCCTCATCTGTACAGGCGGTATATGCTGCACACCCCGGAGGTGGTGCTGTCACCCTCCAGCCGCCCATGTGACCCCCTCCCCGGTATATACCTGTGATCGTCCATGGTGCGACCAAATCCGGACACACGGCCGCCGCGATCAGCTGTGCACGGCCCCCAGGGCTAGCGATCTATTCCCGGATTGTGTCTGTGCCTGGCCTGCTAGCTGGGCTCCCGGTGCATCATGGGACATGTAGTCTGCAGGATCTCCTCCACTTCCTTGTTGTGTATAGAGAGCTGACTGGAGGGTGACCCATAGCAATGCTGGGCACACCAGGAATGTATGGGTGGCAGAGTTATGGGTCAGGCTGATTCCAGGAAATCACATTCTCTACATTGTCAGGATAACTTCATGCTTGCAAAAAAATTCAACACTAACACCAACCGACGAGCCTATAAAATGTGTTAAAAACGCACCCCGGATGCCCTTCAAGTTATTTTACGTTTTATTTATTAGGGCCTTTTCACGTTTGTGTTACATTTTTATACCCAGATTCAGGTAGAGATACGACGGCATATCAGTAGATACGCCGTCGTAACTCCGAATCTGCGCCGTCGTATATTTAAGTGTATTCTCAAATTGAGATACGCTTAAATGTAGCTAAGATACGACCGCCGGCGCCGGCGTATCTTAGCTGTCTATTTACGCTGGCCGCTAGGGGCGTGTACGTTGATTTACGCCTAGAATGCGTAAATCAGCGAGATACGCCTATTCACGAACGTACGCTTGCCGTCGCAGTAAAGATACGCCGTTTACGTAAGGCGTTTTCAGGCGTAAAGATAAACCACCAAAAAGCTGGCCCAGCCAATGTTAAAGCGGTGGTTCACCCTGAAAAACAAGTTTCTAGCATGCCATTCAGCATAGTAGCGCGAGCTACAGTATGCCTTTATATATTTTTTTGGCGCCGTACTCACTGTTTAATCGCGTAGTAAAGTTTCAGACTCCCCGCGGGGAATGGGCGTTCCTATGCAGAGGGAACGTGATTGACGGGCGGCTATGGCGCGTCACGCTTCCCGAAAAGAGCCGGAGTAGGACTCAGCTGTTCACGGCGCTATACGGCACCTGCGCACAGACATCGGAGCTGACTGCGCAGGCGCCGTGAAGAGCAAAGTCCTATTTCGGCTCTTCTCGGGAAGCGTGACGCGCCATAGCCGGCCGTCAATCACGTTCCCTCTGCATAGGAACGCCCATTCCCCTGAAACTTTACTACGCGATTAAACAGTGAGTACGGCGCCAAAAAAAATATAAAGGCAAACTGTAGCTCGCGCTACTATGCTGAATGGCATGCTAGAATTTTTTTTTTTAGGGTGAACACCCGCTTTAAGTATGGACGTCGGAACTGCGTCAAATTTTTACGTCGTTTGCGTAAGTCGTCCGTGAATGGGGCTGGGCGTAATTTACGTTCACGTCAAAACCAATGAGTCTTTGCGGCGTAACTTGGAGCATGCACACTGGGATACGTCCACGGACGGCGCATGCGCCGTTCGTTCAAAATGTCATTTACGTGGGGTCATGCTTTATTTACATAAAACACGCCCACCTCTTCACAATTTGAATTAGGTGTGCTTACGCCGGCACGCTACGCCGCCGTAACTTAGGACGCAAGTGCTACCTGAATCTGGCTATAAAAGCGCATTAACGCAGCTATAGTGTTAAACCCACGTTCACATCGGGCCTTTGTGACATGCGTTTTGATGTGTTAAATCGACGCCTATTGGCAGCAATAGCACTGTCCGAATGGGTGCGATGCCGACTCTGCACTACTTTTGGCGACTTCGGGGGGGGCAATGTCAATAGACATCTGTACAGGAACCCGCACAAATGTCTCTGAAATCGCCCCTGAAGTCGGGACTGACATGCGGGTTGGAAATCGCGCGAGTTCAGCTGATTTCCAACCCGCATCGTGTGAACCTGGGCTAGTGAGCATTTATGATGTGTTGTACGGCGTTCATGTTGCGTCAGGCAACACTTCTCATATCAAATACTCTGCATGTTATTTTTTCCTTTTTACAAGGCTAAAATGGGAAATAATCGCTTTAGACACTTTGCAACCCCACTTTAAAGTGCGTTTAACCACTTCAGCCCCGGGCGCATTGGCTGCTCAATGATCAGAGCCTTTTTTGCGATTCTGTACTACGTCGCTTTAACTGACAATTGCGCGGTCGTGCGACGTGGCTCCCAAACAAGATTGACATCTTTTTTCCCCACAAATAGAACTTTCTTTTGGTGGCATTTGATCATCTCTGCGGTTTTTATTTTTTGTACTTTTTGCTGTAATAAATAGCACAATTTAAAAAAAAAAGCTAATTGTTTCCTCAGTTTAGGCCAATATGTATTCTTCTACATATTTTTGGTAATAAAATCGCAAAAAGCGTATATTGATTGGTTTGCACAAATGTTATAGCGTCTGCAAATTACGGAAAAGATTTATGGCATTTTTTTTTATTTACTAGTAATGGCGGAGATCTGGACCTTATCGGGACTGCGACATTATCGTGGACATATCGGACACTTTTGACACATTTTGGGGATCATTGACATTTATACAGCGATTAGTGCTATAAAAATGCATACTGTGTAAATGTCACGGGCAGGGAAGGGGTTAACACTAGGGGGCGATCAAGGGATTAAATGTGTTCCCTAGTGCGTGTTCCTAACTGTGGGGGGGTGGGACTCACTATAGGAGATGACAGATTATGGTTCCCAGCAACTCACAATCTGCATCTCCTCTCAGAACAGAACAGGGATGTGTGTATTTTACACACACACGTGTCCCTGTTCTGCCTCTCATGCGGCTGGTCGGCAAGGGGTTAAGGTGCAATTGTGGTGCATCTCAATAGAAGTGAATTGAATGGAGGCAGTTACAAAGTGTCAACACCTAATGCCGGGTACACACCATCACTTTATGTGATGAAAAAAAACGACATTTTCTGTGAAGTAAAAAACTAAGTTTTTGAAACTTCAATTTTCAAAGACGAAGTTGCCTACACACCATCGTTTTTTCACAATGCTCTAGCAAAGCGAGGTTACGTTCACCACGTTTTTCCATTGAAGCTCGCTTCATAACTAGCTTATGGGCATGCGCGGGTGAAAAAACGGGTGAAAAAACGTAGTTTTAAACTTTGTTTTTTGCTACACACGGTCAATTTCTGTGAAGTAAAAAACGACGTTTTGAAAAACGACACATAAAATTGAATGGTGGTATTTGATCACCTCTGCGGTTTTTAGTTTTTGCGCTACAAAAAAAAATAGAGCGACAATTTTGAAAAAAATTAATATTTTTTTTACTTTTTGCTATAATAAATATCCCCCAAAAATATATTTTTTCCTCAGTTTAGGCCGATATGTATTCTTCTACATATTTTTCATAAAAAAAATCCCAATAAACGTTTATTGATTGGTTTGCGCAAAAGTTATAGCGTTTACAAAATAGGGGGTAGTTTTATGGCATTTTTATTAATATTTTTTTTTTACTAGTAATGGCGGCGATCAGCGATTTTTTTCCGGTACTGCGACATTATGGCGGACACTTTTGACACGTTTTTGGGACCATTGGCATTTTTATAGCGATCAGTGCTATAAAAATGCATTGATTACTATAAAAATACCACTGGCAGGGAAGAGGTTAACACTAGGGGGCGGGGAAGGGGTTAAGTATGTTCCCTGGATGTGTTCTAACTGAAGGGGGGGTGGCCTCACTAGGGGAAATGACTGATCGCTGTTCATACATTGTATGAACAGACGGTCAGGCATTTCTCCCCTGACAGGACCGGGAGCTGTGTGTTTACACACACAGCTCCCGGTCCTTGCTCTGTAATGAGCAATCGCGGGTGCCCGGGGGCGATCGCGCCCGCCGGGTACGCGCATGGGAATCGGGGACGAGCGGGCTGCGCGCGCGCCTCCGGCGGCGTGCAATGGCCCCTAGTGGCCGCTTCTAGAGCCGACGTAGAGCCGGCCTGCCGCCGTATAACTGTGGCGGCTGGTCGGCAAGTAGTTACATTTCCAAAACTATGAAAAAGCAAAACTTCAAGTCGCACGGTCGAGAAAATGAATGGAAGTGAATGGGAGCCGTCTTAATGTACACTACCGAAGTCGCTCCAACTTCAGAAAAGGTTCCTGTACTACTTCAATCCGACTTCTAGGCGACTTGTAGGCAACTTGTACCCATTGATTTCAATGGAAGTCGCCTCAGAAGTCGGATCACTGTCTTAACTGAAGTAACAATACAGGAAGATAACATACATTTCTCAGGCAAACCCCTCCCCCTCCCTCCCACAGAGCTGATTGTTGTTTGATTGGCCACTGGAAAGCCTCCTGTCCTGGAGGCGACTTGAAGTTGCCTTGTAAGTTGCCTGATGATTCATACTCAAGTCGTGTCCAAGTTGCCTCCCAAAGTCGTGCTGGAAGTTGTGTTGCCCCTGTGTGAATGGGCTCTTAGGAGGTATTTTTTTTTAAATACAAATGTATGACAAAGCCAACATTTTTATGAATTTTGTTGTAGTTTATGCTGATCAGTTTTCCTTTCTTCCAATTAGGGACAGTGGAGACCCAACATCTGGACCCAGACCCAGTACAAAACGTTTGTTTGTGGTGGTGGTCAACAGCTGGGGACCAGTCTGTTGACCACCAAAACCTCTAGATATAAAAAAAAATTATGAAAAAATCGTTTGGAAAACAATTCCATCATTTTAAACATTTAGAAAAATATGGATCAATATATAGGCTACAAATTTTTGTGACTTTTTTTTTACTGATTTTACTCATCTGTCTTCTCAAATTGTATTATTTATAGAGAGACAGTGGAGGTCCACTGATGTGCCAAAACCCCAGAGCCATGACCTTCAGGAATAAAACAGCAGAGGCCACTATTGGAAATGAAAACCTAGGACTGGAACCAGACAGACTCATTTAAAAAGCAAACATTTTTTTAAAAATGTCACTGCCAGATCCATTATTGTGTTTTTTTTCACACATTTAAAAAAAACATTTTAGGAATTAAGAGTAAAGTGATTGTAATTGTCATTTTTTAAATAACAAACATGTTACACTTACCTGCTCTGTGCAATGGGTTTCCACAGAGCAGCCCCAAACCTCCTCTTCTGGGATCCTCTGCTGGTGCTCTCGGCTCCTCCCACCTTCTAAATGCCCAAATAGCAAACCGCTTACTATGGGGGTACTCATACAGGCTGGATCCAAAGCTGAGCCCTGTGTGTACATTGACACACACAGCACGGTTCAGCATCCTACCCACGCTTTGTTCTTATCGGCTGTGACTGACCACACTGGGAGCCAATGGCTCAGACTGCTGCCTCTCTGTGCTGTGAGGCGAAAGGTGAGAGCCACTACTCTCTCTATTAGGTGGTGACATCACAGTATTAAGGGGGGACTGGGAAGGAGCTGAACACAGAAAGTTTTTTAAGTTAATGCAAAGAATGAAATAAAGTGTCTGTAAACCCTCACCCAGTGAAGTGAGCAGCCTCAGGTGATACTTGCAGAGCTGTGCTGTGAATAGACCAATTCTCTGCTAATCTATTTATAGCACCCACCCTGACACAAAATTCAGCCTAGTTTTATCACAGTTGACAGAGAACTTGTCAGAAGTTATCATGCTGATAACAGAAGAATGGAACATGAGAAAGCCACTGGACGTAGGGCTTTGAAGAGAGATAAGAAAACACTACAGATATACGTGCCCAGCTCAAACTTCATGAATCATTTTTACATCCACTTTAGGGAAAAAAAAAATCTGCCTTTACAACCACTTTACTACCTCTAAACATTGGGCCAGATTCAGAGACATTTGCCCTGGCACAGCGTATCAGATATACGCTACGCCGCCGTATCTTACCTGGCGGAATTTCGAATCCAGGAAGATTTCGCACCGTAAGAAACGGTGGCGTAGTGTATTTCTCTGCGCGTATTTCAAATTGGGCGGGTAGAGGGCGTGATTCATTTAAATGAAGCGCGTCCCCACGCCCATTGAAAAGCGCATGCTCCGTTTTGAAATTTCCCGCCGTGCTTTGCGCGAAATGACGTCGCTTCGACGTCATTTTTTGAATGTAGACGTGAGTTACGTCCTTTCCTATTCACGGACGACTTACGCAAAAAAAAAAAATACAAAATTAGACGCGGGAATGACGGCCATACTTTAACATGGCAGGTCTATCTATACGCCACGAAATAGCAGCTTTAACTATACGCCGGGAAAAGCCGACTAGCGACGACGTAAGAGAATGCGACGGACACGCGTACCGGAAAAAGCTAATCCGAATATTGAAATGTCCGAATAATGAAAAATTTGTCCGAATTTCGATTCGGAACGAAACGAAATGCACATGCCTAACCGTTGTAGAAGATCTGAAGAAGGGGGCATGACCCTTGAAACACGTTAGACAACATCGCTTAACTGCTGGAGTTGTGATGTGAAATGTCTGTTTTTTTTAATGTTTGAGTATGTTTTTGTCTTTTGGATCCAATCAATATTAGTGGTGGTAATGCACTAGGCATTTGCGCCCTCTTTTGTGTTTTTACAGTTACCGTTGTACATACATGGGCTTTTGGATGTTGAGCATTTTGGAGCTTTGAGCTACATAATGTTCAGGTGTGAATGGGACCTGAAGAATAAAAAAGTACATGAGTTTCTCTTGCGCTACAAACATTTTTGATCCCAATTGACTTCAATGGAAGAGCCTGAAAAACGTGCATAAAAAAAAAAGGCATATTGCGCTTTATTGCTAATAAAAAGAGAAGTCCAGCCAAAGCTTATTGCTAATGATTTGTTGGGGTTGACCCTGAATCCTAATACGGAGGAAAATCGCTAATGATTTGTTGTGGTTGATCCTGAATCCTAATATGGAGAAAAATCACTAATGGTTTGTTGTGGTTGATCCGGAATCAATCCTAATATGGAGGATAAGAGTTGTAAGCCATAAAATTAGGTAATAGGGGAGAAGAGTAGCAGTTATATGTTGTCCGCAAACAGGGCACACTTGTCTTCATGGCCTCTGCACTGGACGCCATGTATATCGGTGTTGCATCTGAGTCTGGTGGCTATGGGTTCCAGCTGTAAAATTAACAATATTGGGGACAGAGGGCACCCCTGGTAAGTTCCCCTGCCTATGTTGATGCCTTGAGAGCTTTAGTCCTTTACCAGAAGGTTAGCCGTAGGTGTACTGTAGAGTGTTCATAACAGAGTAAAAAAATTAAACCCAAATCCGTACAGTGTAGAAAAGATAATCCCAGGACAGGGAATTAAAGGCCTTATGTAAATCAAGAGATAAAAGCATGCTTCGTCTTTGTCCCCGTTTATCCCAGTCGGAATGTACAGTATCTCACAAAAGTGAGTACACCCCTCACATTTTTGTAAATATGTGACAACCCTGAAGAAATTATACTTTGCTACAATGTAAAGTAGTGAGTGTACAGCTTGTATAACAGTGTAAATTTGCTGTCCCCTCAAAATAACTCAACACAGCCATTAATGTCTAAACTGCTGGCAACAAGTAAATACACCCCTAAGTGAAAATGTCCAAATTAGGCACAAATAGCCATTTTCCCTTCCCGTTGTCATGTGACTTGTTTGTAATCTCAGGTGTGAATGGGGAGCAGGTGCATTATTTGGTGTTATCACTCTCACTCTTTTATACTGGTCACTGGAAGTTCAACGTGGCACCACATGGCAAAGAACTCGGAGGATCTGAAAAAAAAAAAATTGTTTATTCTACATAAAGATAGCCTAGGCCAGTGGTCATCAACCCTGTCCTCAGGGCCCACTAACAGGCCAGATTTTATGTATTACCATGGGAAGATGCAAAATAGAATACTGCAATCACTGAGCAGCAAATGATACATCACAGGTGTTATTTCAGTTATCTTGCAAACCTGGCCTGTTAGTGGGCTCTGACGACTAGACATGTGCAATTTGTTTAGTTTCTAATTAGTTTTTTAACGAAAATTCGGAAATTCGTTAATTCCGAATTTTCGTATTAACACATTTTTTATTTTCGAATTTCCGAAAATTTCGAATTTCCAAATTTCAGGATTCCTAAAAAATGAAAAAAAAAAGATTTTTTTGGCAGTGCACATGTCTACTGATGACAGGGTTGATGAGCAGATTGCCAAGACCCTGAAACTGAGCTGCAGCACGGTGGCCAAGACCATACAGCAGTTTAACAGGACAGGTTCCACTCAGAACAGGTCTCGCCATGGTCGACCAAACAAGTTGAGTGCACATGCTCAGTGTCATATCCAGAGGTTGTCTTTGGGAAATAGACGTATGAGTGCTGCCAGCATTGCTGCAGATGTTGAAGGGGTGGGGGTCAGCCTGTCAGTGCTCAGACCATACACCGCACACTGCATCAAATTGGTATGCATGGCTGTCGTTCCAGAAGGAAGCCTCTTCTAAAGATGATGCACAAAAAAGCCTGCAAACAGTTTGCTGAAGACAAGCAGACTAAGGACAGGGATTACTGGAACCATGTCCTGATGAGACCAAGATAAACTTATTTGGTTCAGATGACAACCAGGTGAAGAGTATAAAGACAAGTGTGTCTTGCTTACAGTCAAGCATGGTGGTGGGAGTGTCATGGTCTGGGGTTGCATGAGTGCTGCCGGCACAGGGGAGCTACAGTTCATTGAGGGAACCATGAATGTAAACATGTACTGTGACATACTGAAGCAGAGCATGATCCCCTCCCTTTGGAGACTGGGCCGCAGGGCAGTATTCCAACATGATAACCCCAAACACACTAGCCAAGCAGGTCTCCAGCCCTAAACCCTATTGAGCATCCTCAAACGTAAGGCGGAGAAGCGCAAGGTCTCTAACATCCACCAGCTCTGTGATGTCGTCATGGAGGAGTGGAAGAGAACTCCAGTGGCAACCTGTGAAGCTCTGGTGAACTCCATGCCCAAGAGGGTTAAGGCAGTGCTGGAAAATAATGGTGGCCACACAAAATATTGACACTTTGGGCCCAATTTGGACATTTTCACTTAGGGGTGTACTCACTTTTGTTGCCAGCGGTTTAGACATTAATTGTTGTGTGTTGTTATTTTGCGGTGACAGCAAATTTACAGTTTTACAAGCTGTACACTCAGTTCTTTACATTGTAGCAAAGTGTAATTTTTTCAGTGTCACATGAAAAGATACTCAAGGTACTCACAATTTTGTGAGATACTATACATATTTTTTACACAGAGCTTTCTTTCATAGTGCTTGCTTTGTAGAGCAGATAGTGTTTTTTTTTTTTATTATTTGTATTTTCTTACCACTGGGAAATAGAAAAAAGACCAAAAGCCTTTTAAAAAAAATTATAAAACAAACCAAAAAAATAAATAAAAGAGAGAGAACAGTGTACAACACCCCAAATGACCCCTTTTTGGAAAATGTGGACACCCTAAGGCGATGTGAACGTTTGCCACAATTATTTGGAAACGCAGAAACATGACGATATAAAAATCACACAGGTTGAACTGGACCTCATAAACTATGAGATTGATGGCTTATGTGAAAGGATATTATGGCCCGGATTCACAAAGCACTTACGCCGACGTATAACAAGTTACGCCGACGTAAGTGCAAATGTGCGCGGTCGTATTTAGGCTGGGAGCACGGTGCCTCTACCATTGTTTAGTCATTCAAACATGCAAATGAGGGAAATACGGCGATTCGCGAACCTGCGTGCATCCGAAGTAGGCTACGAGAAGTGCGCGTAAGTTGTACGTCCGGCGTAAAGTTAAGCCCCATAAAGGAGGTGTAACCCAGCAGCAGACATACAAAAGGTCTGCACCAGGGAACACAAGCCGGCGTATTTTACGTTGGACGTGTGTCTGGCTGTGCGTAGGTTACGTTCATGGCGTACGCAGTGATCCCGCGTATCTTAGGCAGTTGTTCTGACGTGGTTGTGAGCATGCGCAGAGGGATGTGTCCACGTCCCGGCGCAATTCATGATACGTATCTGTCTAGCACTCGGACCATCATTTGCATGGGGTCACGCCTCATTTGCATGGCTCACACCCACTTCCACCTACGCCGGCGTACGCCTTCAAAACCCAGCACAGTTTTGGGAGCACTGGCTTTGTGAATTCCGTGCTTGCCTCTCTGTGCTGCGTCGGCGTAGCGTATATTATTTGCGCTACGGCGGCGTAATGTGCGTCCGCTCTCTGTGAATCTGAGCCTTACTGTTTATTCAGAGAATGTAAAAACTTGAATGAGTATAGTCTGAACACAGATTCACTCATATGTCAGTCACTGTACAGCTCTATGACATCCCTAACAAGCCATCACAGGAGGTAAGAGTGAAACATTTCCTTTAGGGAGTCCCACACCCTTCCTGATAAGACTAAAGCCGGCCATACATGGATCGATATTTGGGATGGCTCAGCAGAGATCAGATGAATGTTGATACATGTATGGGCAGGTGATTGACTTTTGTACCACCTTAACACATGCACAAATGCTGGAAGCAAACTAAATCTTCACTTCACACAAGAAGAGAAAAAGTGTATGAACTGTTCTTGTACACCACAGGAACACTTTCTATATCACTGCAAGTAATCACTAGCTGGGCAGACAGCCACGGATAGTTGCAGCCGCCACCAACCTATCATTAAACTGTACAAGGCTTGGAGACCGCAGCTATTCTCTCACAGATGGCAGAAACAGCTGTGGGAATAAGCAGCTTTTTGTCGCTGCCAGTCATGTTCCCTTTCAGCATCTGTGTGAAAAATCCCATACAGACTTCGCACTACATGCACATCATTATATATAAATATGCACACATACAGATTTTTTTCTAAACTCGTGCCAGAATAAAAATGCTTCTACCAACTTTGAATGCTGTAGATAATTTATCCAAATAGACTATAGGCATAAAACAGAGAGCTTTTCTCTTTCTTGTTGCACAGCATACTAGCTCATTATGTGGCACTTGCCTGAGATCGAAGCCCCTGAAGTCCTCCTCGGTCCCGTCCACCACCGCCGCCATGTCCCCTCTTCCTGTTATCGGGGCTCCGGCGCTGTGACTGGCCGGAGAATGTGCAGAATTACGGCATTAACCCTGCATTATCCCATTGACAAGCCCGGCACGCTCAGTGCGCCTACGCCGTTGTCTACCGTAGACATCGGTGCAGTCCATACTGCAAAGATCTCCTTAACCGTGTAGGTTAGGGAGATATTTCTTGCACCTACAGGTAAGCCTTAATCTAGGCTTACCTGTAGGTGCAAGGTGAAAGGAGAAGGGGGGGGGGGGGTTTACAACCACTTTAACATCGCTCTGGTGCTGCATCTTTCTTGAAACTGGCTCGTAGATCATAGGAACATATAGGCCTACCAGATGAACCATACCATGTTCAGAAAGTAGGCAAAGCAACAAAAACACACCCTACTGGAAGTTTAATGCATCTGGAAAGTATTCACAGCGCTTCACTTTTTCCACATTTTGTTATGTTACAGCCTTATTCCAAAATTGATTAAATTCATTATTTTCCTCAAAATTCTACAAACAATACCCCATAATGACAACATGAAGGAATCCCATGTACAGAAGCATTCAGTCTTTGCCATGACACTTAAAATGCATCCTTTTCTCACTGATCATCCTTGAGGCTGGGTTCACACTACTACACTACTTTCATCCTACTTTGCTCTGCTACATCTGTCCTACATTTATCCTACATTGGTCCTACATCCATCCTACTTTCATGAACAGGATACTACTTTGGTCCGACTTCAATGATATTCAATGGGCCTGAAGTAGGATCAATGTAGGACCAAAAGTAGTACAGGGAGCATTTTCAAAGTCGGACCGACTTGTGTAGGACGCTACAAGACGCTCTCATAGGGAAACATTGAACACAGAGCAAAGTAGGATGAAAGTAGTGTAGTAGTGTGAACCCAGCCTGAGGTGTTTTTACAACTTGGAGTCCACCTGTAGTAAATTCAGTTGATTGGACACGATTTAGAAAATGCACGCACCTGTCTATATAAGGTCCTACAGTTAACAGTGCATGTCAGAGCACAAATCAAGCCATGAAGTCCAAGGAATTGTCTGTAGATCTCCGAGACACTAAATTGTATGGAGGAACAGATCTGGAGAAGGGTACAGAAAAATGTCTGCAGCACTGAAAGTCCCGATGAGTAAAGTGGCCTCCATCATCTGTAAATGGAAGAAGTTTGGAACCACCAGAACTCTTCCTAGAGCGGGCTGCTCAACTAAACTGTGTGATCGGAGAAGAGCCTTAGTCAGGAAGGTGACCAAGAACCCGGTGGTCACTCTGACAGAGCTCCAGCATGGAGAACCTTCCAGAAGAACAATCATCTCTACAGCACTCCACCAATCAGGCCTGTATGGTAGAGTGGCCAGACAAAACCCACTCCTCAGTAAAAAGCACATAACAGCCCACCTGGAGTTTTCCAAAAGGCACCAGGACTCTGACCATGAAAAACAAAATTCTCTCATCTGAGGAAACAAAGGTTGAACTCTTTGGCCTGAATGGCAAGCGTCATGTCTGGAGGAAACCAGGCACCGCTCATCTCCGGGCCAATACCATCCCTACAGTGAAGCATGGTGATGGCCAGCATCATGCTGTAGGGATGTTTTTCAGCGGCAGGAACTGGGAGACTAATCAGGATCGAGGGAAAGATGAATGCAGCCATGTACAGACATCCTTGATGAAAACCTGCTCCAGAGCGCCCTGGACCTCAGACTGGGATGAAGGTTCACCTTCCAGCAGGACAACGACCCTAAGCACACAGCCAGGATATCAAAGGGGTGGCTACGGGACAACTCTGAATGTCTAAGTGGGCCAGCCAGAGCCCAGACTTGAATCCTGGATCTGAAAATGTCTGTGCACTGACGCTCCCCATCCAACCTGGTGGAGCTTGAGTGGTCTTGCAAAAAATAATGGGAGGAACTGCCCAAAAATAGGTTTGCCAAGCTTACAGCATCATACTCAAAAAGACGGCCAAGGTGCTTCAACAAAAGTATTGAGCAAAGGCTAAGAAAACTTATGTACATGAGATTTTTTTTTAAATTTGCAAAGATTTCAAAAAACTTCTTTCACGTTGTCATTACAGGGATATTGTCTGAAGAATCTTGAGGAAAATAATGCATCCATTTTGGAATAAGGCTGTAACATAACAAAATGTAGAAAAAGTGAAGAAGCACTGTGAATATTTTCCGGATGCACTTTATGTCAACATTTTAAAAGCAGCAGTCTATTCAGGCAATTCTAGAAAACGTTTTTAAAAGTCTTATAGGACATTTTTGGCAACATCATAAATAGGACTACCAAAATGCTTGTTGTGTTGATAGGACTTTTTCCCAGCTTTATTTTCACCTTTTATAAAAACAATATAACAGTGTATCTCAAGCAGACAAAGAATGATTTCAAATAAATTAAAATGTTTGAGGTACGATGAGTAGCTGCACAAAATAAATTACCCTAATTACTTTATACATGCAAAATATAAAATCGGTCAAGCTGCACGGTTTCCCTGGTTTAAAATAGGTACTCGTTTTCAATTCCATAATAAATGGATACATATAAGGTGATGAATTACAGTTACATGCTGCCAAATCTCTGGGTTATACCAAGATGTTAGTGGTGAGGAATACAGACAAAGACCAAAAAGAGTGCCAGTCAAAATGCAGTATGAAATTTTGGCCCCTGAGACCATCTTACATAATGTATGAAAATAAAAACTGCTTTCTGGATAACAGCCTTGGCTATATAATATATGGGAACCCACACTGTGCAATTTTCATATGATTCGGGACCCTTATTGTCCAGAAGCCGGAAACCAGGGTCTGCAGAAGCATTGTTTACTTTTTATGACTAAGCTTTTTTTTCCCAAGTAGCCAGCAATTTTACATTTGTGTGTATTTGGGGGGAGAAGGGTGTCTGTCAGATGAAAATATATTGGAAAGTCAATTTTTAATTAATAGTTTTTATGTCAGCAATGAACCTTGGGCAAAGATAAGACTAATAAGGTAACACAAGTAGCATATATCTGGAAACAAATGCCTTCGTCACATACCCAAGTTGAATAGCCTGTCAGAGCAATACCCCTTGAAATACTCCATAAGCACCTAGTTGCTATGTGTATAGGTATAGGCCTATGTGATGGTGGCAGTTACCGAAGAGCTGGACTGGAAGCCAGGAAACTATGAAAGGACGGGCCAGTCGACGTCAGCCAGCTCTATGATGACAAATTCATAATACTAAAACTATATGTAATGACAGTTTATGTTATCAGCTACATATCACTATATTAGTTTTATTTTAGCTTAAAGATTACAACAAATAGTTTGCCTTCTCAGATCAGTCTTCCTAAGACCTGAGTAACATAACCAAAGTGCTTGGTGCCAATAAAACTACAATAAACAAAATACGCTGTTGCTTTGTCTGGAAAGCTAATGTCCAACTTTTTTTTTTACTAAGCTATGTAGAGCCAACTTTTTGTCAGAATGATAAAGATCGATTTTATCAAGTCATCAAATACTAATACAAGTGGAATCAACCCAGTTTTCTTCATTTGATTTTTCAGACAAAAATCCCAGTTGCCTTTAAAAACAGAGCATAAATAAACAACATAAGACATTACACCTCTTTAAAATTATTTTGTTAGTCCCAGTTTCTTGAATGGCTGGTCAAGCTGATGAACGACTTCATTGATCAAGAGATATTTTTATCAGAACAACAAAATTGTGGGTAAACTCCTAGGCCACATCCATCCTGATGTTTTGGATCTGGTCTTTTGTATGGGCTTTGCAACACAAACAGCAGGATTTGTTAGAAGACAAAAGTTGGAAAGAACAGTACAGTGTAAAGCTGGTCATACATTACTCAATTTTTTTTTTTTCTGCCAACCAGCTGAATGAAAACTGAATCGAGTTAGATGGGAAAATCCTCTCTGTTGTATCTTTGCACTGACAGCAGGATTTCCCACCATTGGGCCAGCAGGGCCCTTCGACAGAAGCCAGCCTAATGACCAGCTTCAGTTGATCAGACAGGGCTACACATGGATTGAAATTTGGTCAGTTCCTGGCTGAATTTCAATTCATGTATGCAGGGCTGTCTTAATGAGAGGGCACTGCCCAGGGGCCCCTGCACTTTCCCCAAAGCAGCTGGTCGTTGAGCCCACGCTGCCCCGAAATTGGGGGCCCCATGATGGCACTGGGAGTGGTAGATGCACAGGGGAGGCAGTCTGCCTCCTACCTACTTGATGTCTGTTTACCTGCACTGTCATCATTGTAGGGGCCCCAGAGCATTACTTTGCCCAGGGGCCCACGATGCTATTAAGATGGCTCTGCATGTATGACTAGTTTAAGAAGTTTCTACAGTAGAACTTAAAGGGGAGTTCCACCCACAATTTCACTTTTTAAATATAAATACCCCTGTAATACACAAGCTTAATGTAGTCTAGTAAAGTTAGTCTGTAAACTAAGATCCGTTTTGTTAGGTTGTTAGAGCATTTAGTTTATAATCTAGAAATAGACTGTGGCCATCTTAAGTGTGGGCATCATGAAGCCAGACTGTATGACTTCCTGGATTTCTACCTTGCAGATGTCGCACATTCTCAGTGCTGCACAAGCGATGTAATAGGTTTCCATAGCAACGGGAGTGTCAGAGGAAGTTGCCGCCCCTTCTCTATGCAAATAGGCTATTTGCAAGGACTACTGGGATACATGATACCTATCCCAGAAACCCTTGCGAATAGCCTTGTGACTTAATAGCCTAGGCTAATAAGGAGGAGGAAGTAATGAAGGACTACAAAATAAAGGTATTTACAAGCAACAAAATAAATAAAAAGTGTCCATTCTGAACACTATGAGATTAGGGCATGCAGCACAGACAAACATAAAAAATGGGTGGAACTCCACTTTAAACTGGCCATAAATAGATCAAATCTAGGCTGGTTCAGCAGGGACTGGCGATTGTACCCAGAATGTTGGATTTTAAGCATGCAATTATTGCCAGAGGCTATAGCCACTAGCGGTAATCAATATGTTCTCCCGGCATGAACAGCTCTCTGCCCCGCCCCCAGAGAACACAACAGTTCCACGGGAGGGATTCCCCCATCAACACTGACTGTGTTGATTCAGTGGGAGGGATTCCCCTATCAACACTGAATGTATTGATGGAGGAAATCAAGCGATTTTCTTTGTTGCAGTTTCTATGGCTTGCTTTAGGTCATGATTATCTAAATAATAAGGGAGCCTGCAGATGTAAAACTGTAAAGTTTTGACTAAAGTTAAAAAACATTCCTTCTACAGGTGTATTAGGCCATTCATGCACTTCCTGAAGCATGGCTGAAAAACTCCAAGAAGGCATCCCCGTCCTGCTTTGTTGTCAAAACACTCCCAGACAATCCTGCCTGCCCCACCATCACAGGAGCAAGCTTTCTCTCTGCTTCAAAACCTTTCAGACACGCACAGTTCGCGATCTCCTCCCATTGCAGCAATAAGCTCAGAGCTACTGTGATGGGAAAGACAGCACCCGTGTTCAGGGTTTTGAAGCAGCAAGCTCACTCCGGTGATACTGGGAGCATAAAGTAATAGCTTGGAGTGTCTTGGGAAGTTTTTCAGCCAAGCTTCGGGAAGCACAAAAATGACCTACACTTGGTGCAAAGACCTTTAACTTTAGTCAAAGCTGCCAGTATATGTTTATCTACAGATGCCCCCTACTGCATTGGCACATTTTTGTAGAGGCAGATTAACCCTATCCACTTGGAATGCGAGGGGGAAAAAAAAAAGTGTTTTTTTTTCAGATCCTTCTCTTTAGGCTGGGTTCACATATATGCGGCTGCAGTGTGCAGTCCGAAGTCCGGTGCGTTTCTGTTCTCAGAATTTGCACCTAAACCAGACCCAAAAACGCACAGGACCCTATGCAAATTGTTATAAAAATGCATCCAATTCACATATATGTGGGCTACTCTATTTTAGCCCTGTGCAGCTGGTACAATAGCCACGCTCTTTCACACACATATGCTACTCTGTCCCAAATCCCTCCTATGGTTTTTCAGACTAGGGATAAATGTAACGCTTGGCTCAAACTTGTGCAGGTTTTCATTCGAATGGGCTGCTGTGCTGCATTTTCTTGCAAAAAAAGGGTGCTTGCGTTTTCAAAAATGCCGTTGCAGCAAAATTGCATAGTACTTCATGCGATTTCCCCGCAAATGCACTGCAGGTTGAGATGTGTGGGGGTACCAGTAAGAATAAATGGCAGCCTGCGTGTCTCCTAAGAGCAGTACCTTCCCCAGATAGTATGAACCTAGCCTAAAGACTGAACAGATCTTTAATCCTGCTAACCCATACAGTGAAATATTAATTTTCAGCAATATTTGAATCTTTATTGCATCAGAAGAAAAACTGGACCACCTTCTGGAAGCAACAAAAGCAGCATTACATCCGCTCCTGGCATCTCATCCTTTTCCTCTGACAACAATAGGAAGGGGAGCTAAAGCTGCTGAGGGACTTTGGTTTTCAGTCAGTCATCAGCCAAAGTCTGAAATACAGGAGGAAGGAACATATACATCTTCCCTATAAAGTTGGCCCATCTACAACAGGTGAGAAGAGCAGGTATTGTCCTCAGGGGATGCCATCTTTGCGCTGGCAGCACTGCGATGGGGGCACCCCCCAGTCGTAGATATAAGATAACCTCAGCTTGACCTCCTCTTTGCATAGTTTGCCGTCTTTGGCCAGAGTTTGGTGCTTCTCCAACATATCTTCTATGCTCTGCTTGTGGGTGATGATGTATTTATTATTGCAGCCTCTGGACTTGTATTCGGTGTCAAACCGGACATCGTGGACCCTCTTGACATCCACGGGAGCCAGCCAGGCCCCCAGGGACACATCCTCGCTCTGCCAATGGGCAAAGTAGTCTTTGTTGATGGTCAGATAGTGGACCAAGTCCCAGGAGAGGACGTACCCCCCGCCCAAAGCATAGGGCAGGTAATAGTCGCACAGCACCCAGGTGCTCTCCTTCCACTTCCCGGCGGACTTGACCCTCCCGCGACCCGAGAAGAAGCCCCAGTAGAGGCGGTGAGGCTCCTTGGCCCTCAGATCCTCCAGCAAGACGTCCAAGCGGGCGAACGTGTCATCATCTGCCTTCAGCACAAACTTGTAGTCGACGTGGCGGTCCAGCCACGCGTACATAAGCAGCAGTTTGGCGGTCAGGTTGTCGTAAGAGTCCTTCAGCTCGGGCAGCAGCAGGAGGTCGCTGTGACGACGCTGCTCCATTTCCAGCGAAGCGGACTCATCCTCCCCCAACCCTGCCGTCCCGATGACGAAGCGGCACCACAGCTCGCCGCCCTCCTCCCCGCCCCCGCGGGAGGCCGCTGACAGCCAGGTGCTGCGGATAATGCTCCGCCGCTCGGTGTACTTGGGGCCGCTGGCGATTAGCACGGCCAGAAAGGCGCTGGCGCTCTTCTCAGGTGGAGGCTCCCCGAACCCCCGGGGGAATGGCGGACGGTGATTGGCGTGTTGCTGAGTATGCTGCTGGTGGGGGAGACCCTTGGGCCCCGTGGGCTTCATGTTCTCTGAGGTACATTTGGCCAGGTACACCAGCACCATGCCGAAGAGGGCCAGCACCACCAGGCCCAGGGACGTTTTGTGGCGACATACCAGCCGCAGCACGTTCATGGCGGACACCGAATTCCTCTCAGGGCTTCAGCCGGTCATTCTCCCGCCAACGGGATCGGATTTCCCGCGCTGTTCGGCAGGTCACGTGACCAGCTCCGTACCGGTCATCGGTTCCTCGGTGTATGCAGTTTGGGGTCAGCGCATCGCTACCTTCACTGTGCAGGCTGCAGAGCCAGGCACGTCCGACATCACCGGGAAACAGCCACGGAGAAGCTTTTCCGGGTGGCGGCCCCGCTGCATTGTGGGAAATGTAGTTTTCCAGTTCGCAGGCGTCCTCTGCCTACCAGCGTAGAAGGAGCTGGTTACCATGACAACAAAGACGCTTTCCCTGTACGCCTCATTTTTCCATGTACACCTCATTATAGCAGAATAACTGCTGCCCAGTGTCCCTCCTCACTCTGATGATCAAATTCCTGTCCTTATACATCTTGTGTATGCTGTATAGACTGCAATAATAACATTATATAGTATTAAAGCCAGATTGAAGAAAGACACAAGTCTGTCCAGTTCAACCAATAAATAGAAAACACCCATATACACAATCCTATACCCATATGTGATCCAGAAGAAGGCAAGAGGGAGGATAAAGAGGAAGTAAACCCTCTCTGAAAAAATAAAAAAAAATCACCCTGCAAGACAAAGGCATAATGAGCTAGTATGCATAGCATACTAGCTCATTATGAATTACTTACCTGAGATTGAAGCCCCCACAGCGGTCCTCGTTCGCCTCCTCCAACGCCGCCATCTCTCCCGGAGAGACCTGCAAACGCCCATTGAAAGGGAGGACCCCCACTGTAGCATCATCTCCATTCTCCTTCCTCATCATTCCCCTGTTGCTGGCATCCCACCACCCCACCCCCTGTCACCATCACCCCCATCCTCCTCATTATCCTCCTGTTCCTTGCATCCCACCACGCCACCCCCTGTCACCATCATCTCCATCCTCCTCATTATCCCCCTGTTCCTGGCATCCCACCACCCCACCCCCTGTCACCATCACCCCCATCCTCCTCATTATTCCCCTGTTCCTGGCATCCCACCACCCCACCCCCTGTCACCATCATTACCATCCTCCTCATTATCCCCCTGTTCCTGGCATCCCACCACCCCACCCCCTGTCACCATCATCTCCATCCTCCTCATTAGGGGGCGAGCAGGCCAATTTAGAAAATAAACTATCCTTTACAACCCCTAAACCAACTACTTTTGGAAAACAATGTCGAAGGCCCAGGGCTGGGTGTCGGGGAAGTGAATGGTAGGCCTCATCCACTGCCAATATGTATTTTTTTGCCACTTTTGATGACCTCTTTTATGTTTTTGGCCATGCAGATTTTTTTTTACACTTCATTATATGAGAATACTGTAGATTTGATTCTGAGCCAGATCTTTAGGTTTATTATCACAGTCATTTGGATATACAGCTGTAAACTTTTCTCTTCTTCGCAGCTCCAAACACAGAAATCAGTATGCTCTGTGAGGTAAGAACACGTCTCTTTGATCAGTTTGCAGAAGTTGGCTGAATAACTAAACTAATTTCCTTGGAAAAGCAGCTGCATATCATTTATTTAGTCCGCATTTTTTCAAACCACACTTTTATATCTGTTTTATCTTGTTAGAATCAGCGGAAACCGCAAACAAAGCGGATTTTGTTTTTATTTTATTTAGAAACACCAAAGAGCATGATAAATTACCGTATTTATCGGCGTATACCGCGCACTATTTTGCCCTTGAATACTGCGCCGACATATACCGAGCGCAGTACACTCGTGTATCTTCGGGCAGTCTCTGCGCCTCTCGCGCTGACGTACAGGACGTCAGCGCGAGAGTTGCCGAGCCTGCCCGACGATACACGAGTGTACTGCGCTCGGTATATGTTGGCGCAGTATTCAAACTCGGCGCGGGAAACGAGCGGGGAGGACGCGAGGACGCCGCAGAAGGACGCCGGACCCGACGAAGAGGACACCCAAAGCCGCAGACAGACCCGACGAGGCCGCCGATGGACGCCGCGCAAGACACCAAAACTGTAAGTACAAAACATCTTTTTTCCACAGGAATTCGGGCAACTTTAGGGGTGCGTGCTATACCCCGATAAATACGGTACCTAATGTAGTTTTAAAGGGTGAGTCCACCTAAGATTGGTATTTTAGGTTTTGCTACATGCTGAAGACTCATACCATGTGACAGGTACTTGTATATTTGATTGGTGAGCTCTCTACATTTCAGTTCCTGGGCCTGCACACTTGCTGTGGCCATTATGAAGGGATCCTATTTCCTCTGTTCGAATTTTCTATTTATTTTATATTATAGAATAGGAGAAACTGAAACACACACAGGAGTGTGAGGACACCCAAAACTCTCAGGAACGAAATGTGAATTTTGGGTGTACTGGACCTGCAGCAGAAAAAAAAAAAATCACCACACAATGCGACTTCAACAAAACTAGAAAAAAAAAAAGTTTGATTGCTCAATCAAATGTATGCTATCATGGACAGCTTTACGGCTTGTTCACAGTTGCGGTTAGGGGCAGTAAAACCCTGAGGTTGTGCTGTGCTTTTACTGCCCCCAACTCCTACCCCTGGACCCCTCCACCCTGGAGATGTACACATGCCACAGCCACAGCAGGAATATTACCCCCTGTTTCTTTTGGAGGACGTAGTGCCCACAACCCCCCCCCCCCCCCCACACACACACCCCCAGTGAATGGAGCCGCTCTACAAGCGTGAGGTTGTGGCGCATTAGCGCATCGATCAAGGGGTTAAAGCAGGCGGTGAGGAGGCGTTGTTTAGCCTAGAACATGGATCGCTCTTCAGAGACCAAAGCTTGAGAATAAACCCTTAGAGCAGTGGTTCTCAACCTGGGGGTCGGGACCCCCTCAGGGGTCGAATGATGATTTGCCAGAGGTCACCGAATCCTGGGCTGTTCCTGAAGCCCGCACCGCCCTCCCAGCCTCTTCCCAGCCGCCCAAACAGTTCACAGCATGACTGGGGGGCAGAGACTAGAGGTCAGCTGACTGGTGAGTAATGTGAAGTGGGAGGGGCTGGAGGAGACCCTATCTCCTGATTTCGGCAAAGGTGTCACTGCTACGAGACACCACAAAGGGGTTTTAATATTGTACAAGTGGAAAGGAACTCAGGGAGCTGTACATTTTCATGGGTTATGGGTGAAAATTACTTGTCTTGCCTTGGGTGCTGACAACCCACGCTACGAAAATACATTTACTGTTAGGGGTCCCCACAACCTGGGAAATTTTATGAAGGGGTCACGACACTAGAAAGGTTGAGAACCACTGCCTTAGAGGAAATGTATGCTTACAATGAAGCAATTACATCCAATGGCTAAAACCTTCATAATCACTGAGGGCCATGATGTGCTTTTGCAGGCTAAGAGCCAGGGTGGATTTGATTTAAATCAACTCGCTTTAAGTCATAATTTTTAAAGAGCAACTGTTATCTCTGTCCAGCAGAGACTCCTCCTCTGACCCGCTGTTGACTCACCGACAGTCCCATTTGCTTTAACCACATGCCTAACGCCCGCCATCAAATGACGGTGGGACGATGAGACTCTTGTTCTGGGAAGACGTCATATGACGTCTACGCTTCCCAGGCCACTAGAGTCACGCTCGCCCGCTGTGTCATTGGGGACCCGATGCGCATGCCCAGAGGCCGCGATGTCCGTCGGGCAGGACCGTCTTAAAAGCTTCATGGGCCCCTGGGCAAAGTAATTCTCTGGGGCTCCTACAATGGAGTGTAGGTAAACAGATATCAAATAGGTAGGAGGCAGACAAGTGGAGCTTCCCCTTTTGTGTGGCGCTCCGCATTAACTATATAAACAATCATTCTGTACAGCAAACAGTGGAAAAAATACTACATACAGTATTTAAAGTAACAAAGCTGTCCTGTGCATTTAATATATCTGCTAGATTGATGCCTCCCTATCACTTAAGGCCCCTCTACACCGCTAACAGCTTGCCTCCCCTGTGTATCCACCACTCTCAGTGCCACCATGGGGCCCCCAATTTTGGGGCAGCGTGAGCTCAAGGACCAGCTGCTTTGAGGAAAGTGCAGGGGCCCCCTATGCAGCTGGGGCCCCTGGGCAGTGCCCAGGTGTGCCCTCTCATTAAGACAGCCCTGATGCCGGGAACACACGATTGCCCAGTAACTGAGCAGGACCGTGGATCTGTGTGTGTAAACACACAGATCCACGTTCTGTCAGGGAGAGGAGACACCGATTGGTCACCTCCCCCAGTCAGTCCCCTCCCCTCACATTAAGAATCACTCCCTAGGGAAAACATTTAACCCCTTGATCGCCCCCTAGTGTTAACCCCTTCCTTGCCAGTCACATTTACACAGTAATCAATGCATTTTTATAGCACTAATCGCTGTATAAATGTGAACGGTCCCAAAAATGTGTCAAAAGTGTCCGATATGTCCACCGCAATATCACAGTCATGATAAAAATCATAGATCGCCGCCATTACTAGTAAAAAAATATATAATAAAAATGCCATAAAACCATCCCCTATTTTGTAGACGCTATAACTTTTGTGCAAACCAATCAATATACGCTTATTGCGATTTTCTTTACCAAAAATATGTAGAAGAAAACATATCGGCCTAAACTGAGAGAAAATTCACTTTTGGATATTTATTATAGCAAAAAGTACCAAATTTAGCTTTTTTTCAAAATTTACGCTCTTTTTTTGTTTATAGCGCAAAAAGCGGGAAAAAATTATAAAAATGTAATTTGGGTACAGAATTGTCATTCAAAGTGTTACAGTGCTGAAAGCTGAAAAATGGCTTGGGCAGGAAGGGGGTGAAAGTGCCCAGTATTGAGGTGGTTAATTCCCCTTATATACTTTATAATTTCACTTTTCACAATAAAGGGGAATTTGATCCCCCCCCCCCCTTTAAAAGAAAAAAAAAAGGAGAAAGCAAAAAAATGTTTTTTCTTTTTTTTCCTACACTTTAGTATATACTCAATAGGGGGAATTTTTCCCCCCTATAATATATATATATTTTTTTTGTATTTTCACCTTTCACAATGTAGGGGAATATGATCCTCCTTTTTTTTTTTTTTTCTCTTTCTCCTCCTCTTCCCCCCCCCCCCCCTTCCCTCTCCGCTATGGGTCTCTGAGCCCTGTCCCCCGGTGTCCCCCCAGAGAATATAAAGGGAAAATTAGACCTGGGGGCATAATGGGAGGGAGTAACCCAGAAGTAATCTTGGAAGAAGATGTTTCTGTTTCCTCTTTTTTTCTTTTCTCTTTTTATTCATGTAAGGGGTACTTATTGAGACCATTTATGTTGTAAGTCTGTATGTTGATTATATGTGATTCTGAGCATGCGCACTGGGATGCGTCCACGCAACGGCGCATGCACCGTTCGTTCGGCCCATCATTTGCATGGGGTCACGCTTCATTTAAATGGATCACGCCCACTTCCACCAACTTTGAATTAGGCTGGCTTACGCCTACGAATTTACGTTACGCCGGGGCGCAACGTTGGGAGCAAGTACTTTGTGAATACTGTGCTCGCCGCTCTGCGCTACGTCGGCGTAGCGTATATTCGATACGCTACGCCGGTATAACTATGCGCCGCTGTATGCGAATCCGGGCCTTTGAATCTAAGTGGCATACAGTAGAACCCATTTAAGCCTCGTACACACGATCGGTATATCCGATGAGAATGGTCTGAAGGACCGTTGTCATCGGTTAACCGATGAAGCTGACTGATGGTCCGTCGCGCCTACACACCATCAGTTAAAAAACCGATCGTGTTAGAAGGTGGTGACGTAAAACACAACGACGTGCTGAAAAAAACGAAGTTCAATGCTTCTAAGCATGCGTCGACTTGATTCTGAGCATGCGTGGATTTTTAACCGATGGTTGTGCCTACTAACGATCAGTTTTGACCTATCGGTTAGGAATCCATCGGTTAAATTTAAAGCAAGTTGTCTTTTTTTTAACCGATGGTTAAATAACCTATGGGGCCCACACACGATCGGTTTTGACAGATGAAAACGGTCCATCAGACCGTTGTCCTCTGGTTAACCTATCGTGTGTACGAGGCCTTATAATTCTAGGAACATTCATATCTTTCTGTAAAAAACAAAACAAAAACAAAAAAACAATTATATCTTTTGTATAATTTATTTAAGCTGAACTCCAGGCAGGTAGAAAAGCAACAATCATTCTAGTTATACATTCATTAACCACTTGCCGACCAGCCGCCGCAGTTTTACTGTAGCAGCATAGCTCGGCAAAATTATGTTATGTTACGTCGCTTCGTCCTATGGCCACTAGGGGCATGCGCACGCCGCCGGAGGCACGCGCGCCCACTGCTCACCCCCGGTGCCAATGCGAGTGCCCGGCGTGATGACCGCCGGGCACCCGCAATCGCTATTGACAAAGCGAGAACAGGGAGCTGCGTGTGTAAACACACAGCTCCCGGTTCGTTCAGGGGGCTAAAATTACTGATCACATGTTCATACAAAGTATGAACAGCGATCTGTCATTTCCCCTAGTCAGTGCCATCCCCCCTTCAGTTAGAACACACTTTAGGGAACACAATTAACACCTTGATCGCCCCCTAGTGTTCACTGCCTAATCGGGGTGCAACTTCGATTTTGGAAAGGATCCTGTGCTACATCTTTGTGACTTATAGTGCGATTTGCCCTATAAAATCTGCAAACCACATCTAAAATCAAAGTCTTATTACATTATCGCACTGAAAACTGCGTCATAATTGCATCATAATAGCGTGAACCAAGCCTCAGTGTAATGCCATCACTGGCACAGGATATCTGGCCAACTATTGAAAAGCTGTATCAGAACTGTATACACTAGTGTAATTATTATTCACATATGCTGTATAACCAATTCGTATTAGGCTACTTCCACACTGCAGCCAAAGCCGCGTTGGCGGTAAAGCGCCACTCGTTTTAGCGGCGCTTTACCGTAGCTTTAGCAGGGCTTTTCAGCGCTTTTAACACCCTCTAGCGGCCGAAGAAAAGGTTAAAAGCACCTGTGATGCAGCGCTTCCGAATTGCTTTTCATGCGCTTTGAAAGCGCTGTGCATTCATTTCAAGTAGCAGGGCCGGTGGAGGAGCACTGTATACAGCGCTCCTCCACCGCCCCAAAGATGCTGCTTGCAGGACTTTTTTTCCCGTCCCGCAAGCGCACTGCCCCAGTGTGAAAGCACTCGGACTTTCACACTGGGGAGGCACGAGAGGCGATTTACAGGCCTCTCTTTTTAGTGCTAAAACGCCTGAAAAGCACCTCCAGTGTGGAAGGGGTCTTACTGGGTATCGTGCAGCTATGGCACAAATCTTCTCTTATTTATACAGCCTCTTTTTCTTATGACGATCTTTTCACTGCATCAAATTTATTCTGAAAACACCCCAAACGACTAGAAAGCGAGTGACCTGGACTGTATAAAGTCAATGAATGTTATGTTTAGAAGCCGTTTCCATGTCTTTTATGTCTAAATTCAATAAACTAAACCTGCCCAGATCAAATATCTTTTAATCTTTCCATTTTGATTACATTTTGGCACTTAACTCTTGATTTTTTTTGTGTAAGTAAACCTGCAGACAATCATTCTCATTTAAAGTCTGTTTTGTCTGTTTTTGTAACTGCAGCAATAATAGTTTGAAAGCTGAGAGGAAGAAAGAAACGAAGGTCCAGCACACACTGACTTTTTTTAAACGTAGCTTGAAAATGCCAGTCAGAAAAGCAAAGCATTACGAAAGCTTTTAAGAAGCATTAAAAAAGTATCAAGCACTTCTCTATTTAGGGTTGCCACCTGTCCGGGTTTTCAACTGGACAGTTTGGGTTTGGAATCATGCATACGGTTTCAGACTGCCTGAAACCCGGAAAAATTATTCAGACTGGACTATGGCTTCCCAGCAGGGTTGCTGTCTGCAGTTGTCTACGCTGAGAGTGTCTGTTACACTCTCTTTTATGCTGTCCAAAGCCAGCACTAACATACCCCCAATGACAACAAGTATGCTTATAAATGGAACCAACCAACTTTCAATAAAGCTACAGCTCACCCGCCTACACGTAACATGCCTGCTAATTTGACTAATATACCAAATGTCACCTCTGTTTCCTCCACAGCATCAAGTCAGTCAACTGTATACCGAGAGATGTCTCATGATCGTTTCCCACGGAAACGTAAAAATGACCGAAAATCTACGTCCTCAGAATCTCTATCACAAACCGGTCTCAACACCACTAAGCGTCTACCTACTAACTCTTCTATTTTAGACAACTTTCGTCCATCTTCCTTATCACGAATTCTGCATCCTGATACCCCACAGGTGACGAATGCCTTATTAGCGCACCCTCCGCGAGCTCCGGCACTTACGTCGCCTCTGTTAATGACACCCAATACCACCCCGACGAGACGGGTAAGCGAACCCAATGTATCCTCACATGTATCTTCACTCTTTCCCCAGAGTTCGGCAAGTATAGATCCCAAGATTGCACCAATTTTTTTAGGCAAACAGATGGAATTGTCATCCACCCCGATACCCTCGATGAAGTGAGCACGCCCTCTCTGGATCTTGAGGTCATCAATCTATCATCCACTCTATTAAGTGGACATGAGATTGATGTCCTCAAGCTTGGACTCACTTTCTGTCCATCCATGGGGGGTGATAAATTTCAAATGATTAAAGACATTCATCTCTTTGCCCGGAAATTAATGTTCAAGGTCATCTATAATAAACCATCTATCGAGTCAGACAATAGCAATTTTGAGCAACTTAAAAATGATGCCGATGAGATACAGGCCATCGAGACCTTGATGGAACTATGGGAGGAAGGTCATGTGGATGATGATTCCCCCCTGGTACCACCCACTTTGGGAATGTGTGCCTCAGAGGTCACTTTTCCTCCACCTATGTCCTTTAAACCCAAATCGCTAAATTTTCCACTCCTGAACAAAAATGCCAGTATATGGTCATTTGTCCAGCAGACCACAAAAGAAGTGGAGAAAATTGACCTTTCTAACAACTCCCCAAACCTCACTTTCAACCAACGACAAGCTCTCAGAAGTCTTCAGGATAATCGCTCCATAATAATCAAACCCTCAGACAAAGGGGGCAACGTAGTAGTCATGAACGTAAAAGACTACGAACGTATGTGCTACAAGATCCTTGAAAATAAGGATTGGTACCGCCCAATATCTCAGTCAGTAATTCTAAGCTTCAATAATGAATACTACGCCCTTATCACTCAGGCCTATCGTCAGGGCCTGATTGATAAGGATACGTGGAACTTTCTGAACACTCAGGAACCTAGGGTTCCTACAATGTACGCCCTACCGAAGATTCATAAATCTCTCAAATGCCCACCAGGTAGACCCATAGTATCGGGCTGTGCGGGGTTAACAGAGAATGCCAGTTCCCTGGTTGATAATTATCTTCGCCCGCATGTTACCGCCCTGTCCTCGTACATCAAGGACACGATTGACCTTTTGCAAACTATCGACGGCATATCAGTCCCACCCAATACCTGGCTGGTTGCTATCGATATTGAAAGTCTTTATAACGCAATCCCCCACGATAGGGGTAGTGAAGTTGTGGGTAAAATTCTCAAGGATAGAGGCGATCAGGCAGAACCTTATAATATGTTTATCCTGGGTTTATTAAAGTTCATTCTCACCAGAAATGTGTTCATGTTTGGACTCTCCCACTTCCTCCAGGTGCAGGGGGTTGCGATGGGGACTAAATGTGCCCCATCGTATGCCAACCTGTACCTGGGGGGGTGGGAGAAGGAGCTCTTTTCTGATGATGAATCCTCGATGTATCTGTGCCACGTTATTTCGTGGTACAGATACATCGATGACGTTCTGCTACTGTGGTCTGGTGGCAGAACGGAACTTGAGTTATTCATGAATAGACTGGCCAAAAATACCTTTAATCTTAAGTTCACCATGGAATGCAGTCTAAAATCGATTAATTTTCTCGATCTCACCATTTTCATTGGATCGGATGGAACTGTCTACTCCTCTCTCTTTCGTAAGCCTTCTGCAGGTAACACTATTCTGCATGCCTCTAGTGGCCATCCGCAGTCGCTTGTAAAAAGCATACCCTACAGCCAATACATTAGATTAAAAAGGAATTGTGTCCTTAAGAAAGATTATGAAATAGCTGCTAGAAACCTATATTTTCGTTTGAAAGATAGAGGTTACAGTCACAATATCCTGAAGAAGGCCTACAATCGAGCTGCGAGTATTGACCGCAGAGACCTGATTTTTCCCCCCAGAAAGGTTAACTCCCTGCAACCAATACGTCTGCTCACTCAGTATTCTGCTTGCCATGCACAGTTTAGGGAAATTTTGGATAGGTATTGGCCGTTACTACTGGCTGACAATACTGTCAATAAATTTATTAAGGATCGACCTGAAGTCACTTACCGCAGAGCACCATCTCTACGGGACAAACTTGTTCAGAGTCATCATAATCCCCTAGAAAATTCCCCACACACAATTAACGGCACTTTCTCATGTAAAGGATGCCATATGTGTCCTTTTATCCTAAGTGGATCGACAGTCGTCCTGCCTGGTGGACGTACCCACACTATTCGGCATCGGGTCACGTGCCAGACTGTTGGCGTGGTGTACCTGGCCAAATGCCTATGTGGGTGCTTCTACGTAGGCAAGACGAAAAGACCCTTCCACAAACGTATATCGGACCATATTGCACCTATCCGGAAAAAATTGTCCACCACTGCCATCAGCCGGCATGTTGGACATGAGCACAATTTCGAGCCTACTATGGTGAAATTCACTGCCCTGGAACATGTGCCTACACATGTTAGGGGTGGGGGTATTGATCGCAGTCTTCTGCAACTTGAAACTAAATGGATACAAACTTTAAACGCCACCCATTACCCAGGACTGAATGAATATATCAGCTTTAAATCTTTCCTGTAAGGGCTACCTATTTTTTGTGTCTCAATCCCACTGTCCCTGTGCTCTATTGACTGACTCGCCACGCTTTCATCGGGCGACCGTCTGGGTTGTTCCAGCATGAAATATATGATGCCTGTCACTCTGCATCATCTGTCTGTTTTGTTTTCCATTCCCCTTCCCCTCTCCGTTTTTCCCCCCCCCTCCCCCCTCCCCCTTCCTCCCCCTTTTCCTTCCCTCCATCCTTTGTTTTCCCCTTCCCTTTCTCCTTCCCCTTCTTGTCACCCTCTCCCTCTATATGCCCTACCCTTTCCCCCGATCTTTTCCCCTTTTCTTCTCTTTCCTTTTCCTCTTTCTCTGTCTGTTTTTTCTTTTCTTGGCTATTTTGGCATTTTGCTAATTGATGTATATGTATGAAATATTATTTTTGTATACAAATGCTCCAGATGTGTTTGATTTCAATCATTATTCTGATCTACAATTACTATTTATTTGTATTAACTTTGTTGTGAATCGCTCTGCCACTTTATACATGCACTTGCCACCCTGCCTACTTCCATACTGGGTTTTTTCAATGGCCCTGCCTTTTTAAGTTATGGGCCATGACATACTCTTTTACTATACCAAGTTGCTATTCCTTTGCCCGTTGGATAATCCTTTATTACACTGTTGGATTTGTGATGCTGCTGCGCTTGTTTTTTCACCTTTTGTCTCCCTCCATTTGGACACCCAAGGGCTTCACTTTGTGAGCCCGTTTCTGTCAGTGGTTTTCTTTCTCCCCCCTGATTGCTGGCTCTCCGCCCTATCCATCGGCGTTTTGGCCACTCCCGGCTCTTAGACACGGGGTTTGTTTCCTTGCCTATGGGCCGCTCCGCTTTCTGGCGGTGCCCCTCCCCCGGCGCGCTGTGATTGGCCGATCACTCGGCCGTCCACGCCTTCTAACCCAGGGGTTGCTGGGGATTGTAGGCCTCATGTTAAGCATTAGTGTGGGGCGTCTGCGCACTGACACTATGTGTCCGCTCACGCCCGACCGCGCCCCCTCTGACGCAAGGACGTGTGGGAGGGGCTGAGGGGTATATCAGGACTATGTCCTGTTGTGGAGCGTCAGTGTGCTGTACACTCCTGTGGAGATAACCCGTGCTGCTGAGATTGATTGACCAGGTATCCTCTCTACCATGCCTAACAGCTGCTGTTTATACAAACCTATTTCCTTGCTTAAACAATTATTTATGTCCCTCACTAACTGTCTTCTTACCAACCCTTTTTTTTGGCTTATTTTCTAACAAACTTTTTCTTTATGAGCGGATCTCTTTATCCCATTATGGAATAGCTTTTTGCTGAAGATCACTATAATCATTATATTGATATTTATAATACAGAAGTAAACTATCTGTTTACTTCTTTTTTTCTTGTCTCTATTTTTTCTTTCTTTCTTTGTTCTCTCTCTCCCCTTTTTTTTGTTTGATTCTCAATTATATTTCTTGCATATTTTGTGACATAATATTTGGCTTAGCTTGTTACAGATTTGACAAGCCTTCGGTCTTAAGCTAGGCGTATGCCTCCACAGATGCTATACCTGTTCATTTAAGCACTGTGGGCCAGATCCACAAAAACCTGACGTAACTTAAAAAATCCAATTTAAGTTACACTGGCTTAAAGTTTCTACCTAAGTGCCTGATCCACAAAGCACTTATCTAGAAAATTCAGGCTGTGTAACTAAAATTCCGCCGGCGCAAGGCGTTCCTATTCAAATGGGGCGAGTCCCATTTAAATGAGGCGCGCTCCCGCGCCGGCCGTACTGCGCATGCGCGTCGGCCGTACTGCGCATGCGCGAAGTTACGTTACGCCGAGTTTTGAGGATCGCGACGGCTTAAAGTTGCGTCGGGGAAAAAAAAAATGACAGCGGCATGCATTCCTGAGGGAGAACTCCATGCCAATTTTCAAAGAAAAAATCGGCATGGGTTCCCCCCCCAGGAGCATACCAGGTCCTTAGGTCTGGCATGGGTTGTAAGGAGACCCCCCCACGCCGAAAAATTGACGTAGGGGGTCCCCCTACAATCCATACCAGACCCGTATCCAAAGCACGGTACCCGGCCGGCCAGGAAGGGAGTGGGGACGAGCGAGCGCCCCCCCCCTCCTGAGCCGTGCCAGGCCGCGTGCCCTCAACATGGGGGGGTTGGGTGCTCTGGGGCAGGGGGGCGCACTGCGGGCCCCCCCACCCCAGAGCACCCTGTCCCCATGTTGATGAGGACAGGACCTCTTCCCGACAACCCTTGCCATTGGTTGTCGGGGTCTGCGGGCGGAGGCTTATCGGAATCTGGGAGTCCCCTTTAATAAGGGGGCCCCCAGATACCGGCCCCCCACCCTAAGTGAATGGATATGGGGTACATCGTACCCCTATCCATTCACCTGGAGGCAAAAAGTAAAAGTTAATAAACACACAACACAAGGCTTTTTAAAATAGTTTATTATTCTGCTCCGGACGCCCCCCCTGTCTTCGTTATTAGCTCAATTACCAGGGGGGGCTTCTTCTTCCGCTCTCCGGGGGTCTTCTTCCACTCTCCGGGGGTCTTCTCCGCTCTCCGGGGGTCTTCCGCTCTCCGGGGGGGCTTCTCCGGACTCCGGGGGGGCTTCTCCGGACTCCGGGGGGCTTCTTCCATCTTCTCCCCTCTTCCGCTCTTGACTCGGCGAACCCCGGTTCTTCTGCAGCTCTCCGGTGCCTTCTTCTTCAGCGCTGGCTGCCTGCTATGTTTGTGTGTTAGCTCGATTTCAAACAGGCAGCCGGCGCGGTCTTCTGTGGCGTCAGGGTCTTCTGGTCTTCTCCCCTCTTCCGATGTTGCCTCGTCGCCTGTTGTCGCTGTAATGATGGAAGCGCGCCTTGCATCACATTTATATAGGCATCACCGTCCCATCATGCTCCGGTAGGTACCCACGTGGTGGGTGCACGTGGGTAGGCACCCACCACGTGGGTACCTACCGGAGCATGATGGGACGGTGATGCCTATATAAATGTGATGCAAGGCGCGCTTCCATCATTACAGCGACAACAGGCGACGAGGCAACATCGGAAGAGGGGAGAAGACCAGAAGACCCTGACGCCACAGAAGACCGCGCCGGCTGCCTGTTTGAAATCGAGCTAACACACAAACATAGCAGGCAGCCAGCGCTGAAGAAGAAGGCACCGGAGAGCTGCAGAAGAACCGGGGTTCGCCGAGTCAAGAGCGGAAGAGGGGAGAAGATGGAAGAAGCCCCCCGGAGTCCGGAGAAGCCCCCCGGAGTCCGGAGAAGCCCCCCCGGAGAGCGGAAGACCCCCGGAGAGCGGAGAAGACCCCCGGAGAGTGGAAGAAGACCCCCGGAGAGCGGAAGAAGAAGCCCCCCCTGGTAATTGAGCTAATAACGAAGACAGGGGGGGCGTCCGGAGCAGAATAATAAACTATTTTAAAAAGCCTTGTGTTGTGTGTTTATTAACTTTTACTTTTTGCCTCCAGGTGAATGGATAGGGGTACGATGTACCCCATATCCATTCACTTAGGGTGGGGGGGCCGGTATCTGGGGGCCCCCTTATTAAAGGGGACTCCCAGATTCCGATAAGCCTCCGCCCGCAGACCCCGACAACCAATGGCAAGGGTTGTCGGGAAGAGGTCCTGTCCTCATCAACATGGGGACAGGGTGCTCTGGGGTGGGGGGGCCCGCAGTGCGCCCCCCTGCCCCAGAGCACCCAACCCCCCCATGTTGAGGGCACGCGGCCTGGCACGGCTCAGGAGGGGGGGGGGGGCGCTCGCTCGTCCCCACTCCCTTCCTGGCCGGCCGGGTAGCGTGCTTTGGATACGGGTCTGGTATGGATTGTAGGGGGACCCCCTACGTCAAATTTTCAGCGTAGGGGGGGTCCCCTTACAACCCATACCAGACCTAAGGGCCTGGTATGCTCCTGGGGGGGAACCCATGCCGGTTTTGTTTTTTACAAATTGACGTGGAGTTCTCCCTCGGGAAAGCATACCAAATGCCGTCGCTGCAATGGGCCTTTACAAGGTGTGACTAACTTTACACTTTGTAAAACGAGCCCTAATTTTACACTTGCAAAATAACACTTACGGCGCAAAAAAGAAGCTAGAAAGCTTTGTGGATCGCCTTAAGTGCTAATTTGCATACTAGCAACGGCATTTCGACTCGAAATGCCCCCAGCGGCGGATGCGGTACTGCATCCTAAAATTAGGCAGTGTAAATCAATTACACATGCCGGATCTTCTGTGTAACTTTGGAAAAAGCCTTTTGAGGATCGTTTCCAAAGTTACACACAGACTGAACAGCACTTAAGTCGGAGTATCTCTTTTGAGGATCTGGCCCTGTGAGTGTACACTTTTTCTTATTACTTTCTATAAATATTTTTATTAAACATTCTTATTATAATAGATACTGATATTGCCACTCTTCTCCACAGTTGGTCACCCTGTCTCTGGGTGCCCCCCCTTGCCCCTCCGATGGTTGGGGATTGTGTGAATTCCATCTGCAGCGGCCTCTCACCTTTTCCTGCCTAAGTTATCCTTGTGGCTGGCAACTTGTGCTCATCCGGCCTGACCTTTCAGGCATGTGATGGAACCAGGGTATATACGCACCCTGTTGTCTTTTTACTCCCACTACGGACCAGCAGGTGGGCATTATGTGATATACACTGGCAGAGCGACTCTATTTATTGTTTATGTATATTTAATGTATTTATGTATACATCACTAATTTTCTTTCTCTGTATGTCATTATCAGAATCCTAAACTCTGATCTCAACCACCCCTGAAGAAGCCTAACCGGGCGAAATATATAGGGTTTACCAACCAGGTTGCGATCTCTGTTATAGTACTAATGTCTGTTATGGGAACTTTTTAACTTTGTACTCGTGATCAGGTTGTTGATTTGTGTAGTAGGCTTTTGTATAAGTCTATGATATGCCCTACAACCTGACGCCACTCTGTGTTATTTAATAAATCATTAAAAATTTATAGTATTGGTTCTATTTTTCTTTACTGGTTTCTGCATGCACCGTTATAGTCCCGCCACTGTTCTACTTTCCCACTAACATACCCCCCCCCCCCCACACACACACACACAGACGGGAAAGGAGAGAGGGCTCGATCTGCACCTCTTCCTCCCGCCCCTACCCCTCTGTGTCTGCCCACACTACAATCCCGAGGGCTGTCCAGCAGCCTCAGATACATCTGAATGAGAGGTGCCAACTGCCAAGGGGGTGAGTGAGCTCACTACCCATACCTGTTTGTGACTGAAGTCTCCCTCCTTCTCTCTCCTGACTCTGAGTGAGCACACTAAGGTAAATCGCGGTTCTTGGAGCCCCCCTTACATCAGAGTTCCCCTTTACACCAGAGACCACAGTGTTTCCCCATACATCAGAGTCTTTTCCATACATCAGAGTTCCCAGTGTTCCCCCTTAAAGCGGGGGTTCACCTTAAAAAGATTTTCTAACATTACATCCAGCTCACTCTATACATTGACAGTATGCTGTTAGTTTTTTTTTTTTTCCTGTACATACCTCGTACAGCTATTTTCTTCCCCGGCTTCCGGGTAGGGCCTCCCGCGGGAGTGGGCGTTCCTATCCAGCAGGCGATTGACGTGATGACAAAAACGACCTGCATAAGGAGCGTCACGGGTTGCCTAAAGAAGCCAAACGGCGAGTCGGCGCTATACGGCGCCTGCGCACCGACGTTCGGCTTCTTTCGGCAACCCGTGACGCTCCTTATGCGACGGGTGGAGGTCGTTTTTGTCATCACGTCAATCACCTGCTGGATAGGAACGGCCACTCCCGCGGGAGGCCCTACCCGGAAGCCGGGGAAGAAAATAGCTGTACGAGGTATGTACAGAAAAAAAAAACTAACTAACGGCATACTGTCAATGTAGAGATTGAGCTGGATGTAATGTTAGAAAATTGTTTTTAGGGTGAACCCCAGCTTTAAATCAGGGTTCCCAGAGCATCCCTTATGTTAGAGTCCCCAGTGTTCTCCCTTACATCAGAGTCTGCAGAGTCCCCCCCCCCTCTTACAGTGAAAGGAAACTCTGCGAGTTCAGATTTAAAAAAAGGGGAACTCTGATGTAAAGGGGGACTTTTGTTATTAAAGGGGTTGTAAAGGTTAATTTTTTATTTTCTAAATGGGTTCCTTTAAGCTAGTGCATTCGATTTCCCTTAGTAAGCTTGCCCCCATCATCCATGGGGGTTAGTCAGCCAGAACAGCTTACTGAGGAGGAACAGGAAGTGAGAAATTCAGACAAAGAAAACAAACAAAAAAAACATTTGGAAAGGAAATCGAAGGAAAAGGTAAGTGAACCAACAATGCACTAGCTTAAAGGAACCTATTTAGAAAATAAAAAACAAACCTTTACAACCCCTTTAACTTTAGATGATTAGAAACTTTATTTATTAGCGAAATATATGTATAAAAAAAATAGCTGTGCCCCACTAAAGTGTTCGGGTTTGACTAAGGCCCCATACTCACGAGCAAACATGTCTGCTGAAACTGGCCCGCAGGCCAGTTTCAGCAGACATGTTTGGTCGTGTGTGGGCGCGAGCGGGCCGAATTCCAGCAAACATTTGCCCGCCGGGCCTTTTCCCAGCAGACAAATATTCCTGGACTTGTTTTAAAACAGCCCGCTGGAATTCAGCCCGCTCGGACATGTACGGTCGTCAGTACAGACCTACCGTACATGTCCAGGCGCCCGCCGTCCCTCGCATGCGTCGAATGACTTCGACGCATGCGTGGAAGCATTTTAAAGGCGGGCCGCGCACGTCGCCGCGTCATTGTCGCGGCGACACCGCGTCATCGACGCGGCGACACCGCGGACACGCCCCGCGTATTGTTTACGCGCGGACTTCTGTACGATGGTGTGTACAACCATCGTACAGAAGCCCTCTGGCAGACATGTATGGTGAAAACGGTCCGACGGACCGCTTTCACCATACATGTTTGTCCGTGTGTACCCGGCCTTAAAGATAAGGTGGCAACCCTACCTCTATTCCAGCCTGGGATTGTTGAATGCAGATCTTCATTAGAGTTCTGAGAGAAAGGTGAATGTGCAGTTACTTAAGTGCTGCAGCTGCACCATTTTTTTATTGGAATGTTATAAAACTTCAGTACTGGTACACTATCCCCTCCCCACTTCCTGCCCAGGCCAATTTTCAGCTTTAAGCGCTGTTGTATTTTGAATAACAATTGTGCGGTTGTGCAACACTGTACCCAAACAACATTTTTCTCTCACCGCCCGGCGCCCGCCCTGCATCCCTGCAGTTCCGGCCTCACTGTGCAGTGTGCAGGCAGCAGTGGGCAGCAGAGAGATTACGTCATCTCTCTGCTGCTTGACTCTGGGACACAGGAATTACAGGACTATCCCCACCTGTGACAATGCAACGTGGCATGTGACATGGCAAATGACAATGCAACATGTGGCAGGTGACATGGCAAGTGACAATGCAACGTGTGGAAAATGACAATGCAACATGTGGCAAGTGACAATGCAACGTGTGGCAAGTGACAATCAGCAACGTGTGGCAGGTGACATGGCAAGTGACAATGCATTGTGTGGCAGGTGACATGGAAAGTGACAATACAACGTGTGGCAGGTAACATGGCAAGTGACAATGCAATGTGTGGCAGGTGATGTGGCAAATGACAATGCAACGTGTGGCAGGTGACCTGGCAAGTGACAATCAGCAACACGTGGCAGGTGCTGTGGCAAGTGACAATGCAACGTGTGGCAGGTGACATGGCAAGTGACAATCAGCAACACATGGCAGGTGACAAGGCAAGTGACAATGCAACGTGTGACATGGCAAGTGACGAAGCAAAGTGTGGCAGGTGACGTGGCAAGTGACAATGAGCAACGTGTGGCAGGTGACATGGCAAGTGACAATGCAACATGTGGCAGGTAACGTGGCAAGTGACAATCAGCAACATGTGGCAGGTGACATAGCAAATTACAATCTGCAACTTGTGGCAAGTAACAATCTGCAACGTGTGGCAGGTGACATGGCAAGTGACAATGCAATGTGTGGCAGGTGACGTGGCAAGTGACAATCAGCAACGTGTGGCAGGTGACATGGCAAGTGACAATGCAACGTGTGGCATGGCAAGTGACAGTGCAACGTGTAGCAGGTGATGTGGCAAGTGACAATGAGCAACATGTGGCAGATGACATGGCAAGTGACAATGCAACGTGTGGCAGGTGACGTGGCAAGTGACAATCCGCAACGTGTGGCAGGTGACGTGGCAAGTGACAATCTGCAACGTGTGGCAGGTGACGTGGCAAGTGACAATCCGCAACGTGTGGCAGGTAACGTGGCAAGTGACAATCCGCAAATTACAATCTGCAACTTGTGGCAAGTGACAATCTGCAACGTGTGGCAGGTGACAAAGCAAATTACAATCTGCAACTTGTGGCAAGTAACAATCTGCAACGTGTGGCAGGTGACATGGCAAGTGACAATGCAATGTGTGGCAGGTGACGTGGCAAGTGACAATCAGCAACGTGTGGCAGGTGACATGGCAAGTGACAATGCAACGTGTGGCATGGCAAGTGACAGTGCAACGTGTAGCAGGTGATGTGGCAAGTGACAATGAGCAACATGTGGCAGATGACATGGCAAGTGACAATGCAACGTGTGGCAGGTGACGTGGCAAGTGACAATCCGCAACGTGTGGCAGGTGACGTGGCAAGTGACAATCTGCAACGTGTGGCAGGTGACGTGGCAAGTGACAATCCGCAACGTGTGGCAGGTAACGTGGCAAGTGACAATCCGCAAATTACAATCTGCAACTTGTGGCAAGTGACAATCTGCAACGTGTGGCAGGTGACGTGGCAAGTGACAATCAGCAACGTGTGGCAGGTCTCATGGCATGTGACAATACATCTTGTAGCAGGCGACGGTGGCAAGTGGCACACTCGGGGCTCCCACTGATTCTGCATTATGGTGAGTTGAACGATTTAATTTTATAATACAATGTAATAATAGAAATAATGCGCTTCAATCATCCTGACACCATAACAACCATGGTGCCGGGATGATTGAAGTGCCAACACCAGCCATTTCATTTCATATGCAGAATTTAGAATTGTTTCAAAAAACCCTTGACCGGGTCTGTGATGCATTTTAAATAAAGTCCACTAGATGGTGCCATCACATGACTAAGAGCCATGTTTTCAGCCAGAGCAGAGCAATGCCTGCAACCACCAAACCTCAGGCTGAAAATGGCAAACCAACACTTTCTGCCTGCGAGAGGTAAGCAGAGGCCACTGATTTTCTTTACACTCTACCAAAGAAAATATTCACAACACTTACTGAAGGAGATCAGGTAAGTAAAACAACTAGTAGTTAACCCTAGCAGTGCGCTTATAGCCCCACTGCAGGGCAGAACTTTTAGGTTCCCTGGAGTTGGGTTTTAAAAGAAAAGGCCCTATTTAAGTCCCTTAAAGGGTTTAAATGATTTACAAAATAATTAGCAATTGCCACAGTCTTGTTTCCTAACATCCTATTTTTATGTAAGAGTCTACAACGTTGGGTAATCTTGCTTTGATCAGTGACCTGAATGGAAGATCAGTGTTTAATAAAAGCTTAACTGAAAATGCTTCAACATATAAGCCATCAACAGATAATACAATCACTTTGTAATTCTATCCCTTGGTTCTGGTTGTAAGCACATCAATCACAATCTGCCCCATAGATTTAGGTATGAATTGCACGGTCCTTGAACTAAGACCCTCATGGAAATTGGAAACATATTTTACCTGTTTATGTGATCGTTACCAAGCCCTAAATTGCTTCAGAAGGATTTATACTAAGTGCAAAATAAATTCACTTCTGGTCCTATTTAAGCTGTACATTGCAGGAAATAATGACCTCTCCTAAGTTGTAATAACAAGTTAAAATCAGAAAGCTCTAAGCTCATTTCCATGTAAGTGGATGTAAGGGATATGCTTGTGTTCCTCTGAAATATACAATCAGGGTGAGACAAGGGGCCAGCAAGGTTTTTATTATAGCATCATATATTTCATTTATGGCCCGCCATAGATGTGCATCATTTGTGACAGTCAGAGCTTGTAGAAATTAGAGCTTGTCCACCCAAAACGAATATTTAAATTATATGTAAATTAATAGTTTATCATTTCATATACCGTATTTATCGGCGTATACCACGCACTTTTTTCCCCCTAAAATAAGGGGAAAAATTGGGGAGCTGCGGTGGCTCAACGCAATTGGCACTGCGCTGACAAGCCATTCACCTCTGCAGCTAGGGGTTCGGATCCCGGTCTCAGCTACATGTGAATTGAGTTTGGTGGTCTCAGCCCGGCTCCCGGTGGGTGTGCTATGCGAGGTAAGCCTGCGCTTAGTACGCCCACCCCCCCCCCACAAAAACCACCACACTTACACGCACTCGAAATTGGGTTAACATGCACGCACTTTGACCACGCGGTCTCTAAAAAGAGAGGCGAAGGACTAACGGGGCTGGTTGAGCGGGCTAGATCCCTTATAGGGAGTCCCTCTGCCCCGTTGGGCTTCAAAGCGGAGCAGGTAGGGCGGGCTGTGTGGGAGGACCCCCTCACACACCCACTATTGCCACTCGGGGCATGGAGAAAGGTGGCAGATTGCCTCTGAGGGAGGCCTGCCTACTCCCAACTCCTGCAGTCACGCATCAAAATACACTTTAAAAGAAAAAATACATAAAATAAGGGGAAAATCGTGGGTGCGCGATATACGCCGATACCCGCTTCCCGCGCTCAGTTTCAATGCTTGCGCCGACATATACCGAGTGCAGTACACTCAGCTACATTCGGCCAGGCTCGGCTTCGCTCGTGCTCACGCATAAACGTCACAGAGCGTGAGCACAAGCGAAGCCGAGCCTGGCCGAATGTACCTGAGTGTATTGCACGACGCAGGCATTCAAACTGAGCATGGGAAGCGGCCATTCGACGGGTAACAGTGCGGGAGAAGCCGGGGAGGACACCACCGAAGCCGCAGATGGACGCCGGACCCGACGAGGAGGACACCACCGAAGCCGCAGACGGACCCCGGACCCGACGAGGAGGACACCACCAAAGCCGCAGACGAACGCCGGACCCGACGAGGCTGCCGATGGACGCCGCGCAAGACACCAAAACTGTAAGTACTAAAATGTTTTTTTTACAGGAATGCGGGTCCACATTAGGGGTGCGCGCTATACGCCGGAGCGCGCAATACCCTGATAAATACGGTACATATGAAATTGTTCATTGTGAACCTGGTAACTGAATGATTTTTCTCTAGCTTTTTGGAAAAAAAATAAAAAAATAAATCACTAGGCCTCTTGCACACGATACTGTACAAATGTAGCACCCTGATGTTTAGGCAGGGTTGCTCCTAAATTTACCTGCCAGGAGTATCTGCCTTGGATAATTGTTCACCCTAAAGCCCCGTACACACGGTCGGACTTTTGACCGGCCAAAATCACATCGGAATTCCGACAAATTCCATCGGAGTAAAAGAGAACATGTTCTCTATCTAAAAAAGTCCGATGGGGCATACACACGGTCGGAACTTCTGATGGAGAAAGTCTGTCTGACTTTTTTCATCGGAAATTCCGATTGTGTGTACGGGGCATAAGTCTGGAATTGCTGCACTGTTGTGTTACACTATGTGATTTTGTATTGCTCTGTGTCTTTAAGCTCTGCTCCCTTCTGTCTAGCTGAACTCTCTCTCTCTCACTGTAGTTCCTTATAATCCCCTCCACTTCCCGTCTCTCTCTCATTAGCCCTGTTTACCTACCATGCTGAAACATCTTTCCATGTGGCTTACAACTGCAACATTTTTCTATCTTTGAATATCCATCATTAAATGAAACATTTGAAAGGATTCATCGTCTGTCTCTCTAACACTGAGTTTATTCATTGAGTTAAGCTGTCTGAATTGATGCAAGGGATAAATAGAACACCAGGCCGTGTAAGCCCTACATGAAGCTGGAGATAAAGTTTATGGCCTTGTAGTTGAAACAGAACACGCACTTCTCTCTTCTGTTGCTAGGTGGCTGGGTACCTAGTGACATTAGATAAGACAAGGGCAAAGCAAGGACAGATTAGGAGTATATGGGGTATCTCAACCAATGGGCAGGGGTTTTCTTAAATCCCTTGGCCTGCTGGGAGAACCTAAATATTTGGGTGGAGTCAGGTGATCGGTGTTCTGTGCCACCTAGACGGCTGTTTGGGTTGGATGTGTGTTGTGTTGCCCAGGCTGCTTGGCCAGAGTTTGGGCCTACCCCGGACACTTCTGGCTGCTAGGCTCTCTAAGGGCCTATCCAGAAGCAAAAGAGCAGCATAGGGTTGGGATTGCAGCTTGCAGTCCAACCAGAAGTGACGTTTCTGCCGGCCTGAGAACCAGTCGTGGTCAGAGGAAGAGGGGAAGCTGTCGCCACAAAGGGACCAACCAAGTTGTTACCAGGGACCACTGTGAGTATGTAAAGCAAGTACCGGAGCAGTATTCTCACTAACCAGGGACAGTGAAGAATCAGGAAACTTCAGCAGGTGCCAAGCCAGGGACCCAGCAGGGAAGGGGGTGACACTTGTGGAAGATGTTTTGCAGTAATGGGACGTAGCAGGGAATATTGTGAAGGCTTTGTGTCAGTGGGTCTCACCCATGTATGTGGTATGCTATGAATAAAGTGTTGTATGACGCTGTTGTTGTAAGCTGGGTGACTTAAAATCCAGGCACTTCATCATTTATCCGAACAGTATGAAAATCAAGGGGATTGTGGTTTCTAAGTCTTCTTTTTTCAGGTGTTGAGAAACTTTGTCTGCCATTTTATATTTGACCTGCAGGTGGCACACCTGTCCAAGGTAATGATAACATACAGTATTTTGTATTTCAGAAATAAGTGCATGCAACAAACAAAAATTCTAAATGAATACTTACATTTGCTGGAATTGCTTTAGTAAAAAAAAAAAAAGCATATGACAATAATGGTAAACGGCACTTTACACACTTAAAGCACTTTGCTATTAATGGATATGCCAGATGTGACTCCAAATGTCAGATTTTTAAAGTTATATAGAAAGTGACTTTTTTTCCAGGGTAGTCTATTGATCGAGGCTTGCACATGGATAATAAAGCTGTTCAGGGCAGAAATGATGTGCAAAGACAGTAATCACAGTAGCAAATCAGATTTCAGCTCATTGAGGTCAGTTTTGTGCAAGGCAAGTTACAATTGGTTGGTTTAGTTCAGTGGTCTCCAAACGGCGGCCCGGGGGCCAGATGTGGCCCTTTGCTTGATTTTTATCTGGCCCTTGGGGTGCTATTTTATATTCATTGGCACCAATGAAGGGCAGAATTCCTCTGAATGATGGGGCAGAATTCCTTCCAATGATGGGGCTGATTTCCTTCCAATGATGGGGCAGAATTCCTTCCAATGATGGGGCTGATTTCCTTCCAATGATGGGGCAGAATTCCTTCCAATAATGGGGCTGAATTCCTTCCAATGATGGGGCAGAATTCCTTCCAATAATGGGGCAGAATTCCTTCCAATAATGGGGCTGAATCCCTCCCAATTATGGGGCTGAATCCCTTCCAATAATGGGGCAGAATTCCTCCCAATGATGGGGCACAATTCCTCCCAATTATGGGGCAGAATTCCTCCCAATGATGGGGCACAATTCCTCCCAATGATGGGGCTGAATTCCTAATAATAATGGGGCAGAATTCCTCCCAATGATGGGGCAGAATTCCTCCCAATGATGGGGCAGAATTCCTCCCAATGATGGGGCAGAATTCCTCCCAATGATGGGGCAGAATTCCTCCCAATGATGGGGCAGAATTCCTCCCAATGATGGGGCTGAATTTCTCCCAATGATGGGGCTGAATTCCTCCCAATGATGAGGCAGATTTCCTTCCAATGATGGGGCAGAATTCCTTCCAATGATGGGGCTGATTTCCTTCCAATGATGGGGCTGATTTCCTTCCAATGATGGGGCTGATTTCCTTCCAATGATGGGGCTGAATTCCTCCCAATGATGGGGCTGAATTTCTCCCAATGATGGGGCTGAATTCCTCCCAATGATGGGGCTGAATTCCTCCCAATGATGGGGCTGAATTCCTCCCAATGATGGGGCTGAATTCCTCCCAATGATGGGGCTGAATTCCTCCCAATGATGGGGCAGAATTCCTCCCAATGATGGGGCTGAATTCCTCCCAATGATGGGGCAGAATTCCTTCCAATGATGGGGCAGAATTCCTTCCAATGACACCAATGATGGGGTAGTTTGTACCCCTGATGGCCACAGTCCAGTCCCCTAAAGCACAGGTGTCAAACACAAGGCCCGCTGGCCGAATCCGGCCCTCCAGGCCATTTCATGTGGCCCTCGCACCCAGCAGCAGCATAAGGAAAGGGGGGTGCACTGAGATGTAAGGGAGAGTGGGGGACTCAACGTCTGATGGTGGGGTGGCTCTTGACATCTAATGTAAGGGGAGGCGATGCGCTGGACATCTAATCTTACAGATACAAGCGGCCCTTTTGAGGGCAATCATTATGCTGATGCGGCCCACCGATGAAATTGAGTTTGACACCCCTGCCTTAAAGTCTGGAGGACAGTAATCTGGCCCTATGTTTAGAAAGTTTGGAGACCCCTGGTTTAGTTTATTGCACCTTAAAAAATGATGTTTGTCATGTTTAATAAACCTGTGTTATGTAAATGTGCAGAAAGTAGTACCTAACATATAGATTCCTTCTTACTTTTTTATGGCCTTGTGAAACTTTGCAAGGTAATGTCGCTTTTGCAATCAGCAACGTCCGTTTCCATGTTTATATCCTTCAAGGTTCAAACATCACATCTAAATCATGGCTATACTTGGGGGAATGTTTTGCATTTATATTACAATCTCTCTAGAAACTTTTTCATATCACATTTATTCAGCACCTTTTCTGCTGTGTCCCATTTGTGGCCAAAATGACTTCTGCATTTTTTTGTACACACCAATAAAGTGCAGATTTCAGTAAAGTTGCCCCCCCCCCCCCCCCCCCAATAACATTTCTAAAAGCAGACAACTTATGTAATTAAACAAGAACACTTTGATTTTGCACATCCTGTGATTTTGCACAAATGTTTATATAAGAAACGGACCTGAAAATGGTAATTAGCACACGCAAATATAAAATCTCCAAAATTGCCTTAAAATCCCCAAAAAATTAATTGTGTTTTAATACTGCTAAACCTAAGGTGGTCTGTTTAGAATTATACTTAAATGATATAAGGATATGCTTAAAGTTTTGACTGCCAAAAGGGGGCCTACATATAAAATATGTCACAACAATTTTACAATTTTTGGTTAGATGTTTTTAACTGTTCAATTTTCTTTCAAAGCAAAATAGGATGAATTGAGACGAAACTGATGTGTAAGGTGCAGATACTTGCTCAGTCTACATGAACCCTTCATCTTTTACAGTTTTTTATCTATAAACTCTTCTAGGTAGATTCAGGTAGGGGCGCGCAAATCTAAGGCGGCGTAGCCTAGCGTGTTTACACTATGCCGCCTTAAGTAAGAGAGGCAAGTACTGTATTCTCAAAGTACTTGCCTCCTTACTCAGGGCGGCGTAGCGTAAATGCGGCGGGCGTAAGGGCACACAATTCAAATGTGTTTGAGGGGGGCGTGTTTTATGGTAATGAGGCTTGACCTCACGTTTTTGATGTTTTTTTCACTGCGCATGCGCCGGGCGCCTACATTTTCCAGTGTGCATTGCGGCTAAGTATGCCGCATGGGCCTATTGATTTAGACGTGGACGTAAACGACGTAAATCCCGATTCGCGGACAACTTACGCAAACGACGTAAAAAATTTGAATCTCGCGGCGGGAACGGTGGCCATACTTTAACATTGTTATTCCACCTAATAGATGGAATAACTTTAGGCCTGCTAATGCCTTACGGAAACGACGTAAATCTACTGCGGCGGCCGGGCGTACGTTCATGAATCGGCGTATCAACTCATTTACATATTCTACGCCGACCGCAATGGAAGCGCCACCTAGCGGCCATCCGAAAAATTGCAACCTAAGATAAAAAAGCCGTCGTATCTTAGATATGTTTAAGCGGATCTCTGTTTGAGCATACACTTAAACATAAGTCGGCGTAGATTCTAAATTAGGTCGGCTTATCTACTGATAAGCCGGCCTAACTCTTACTGAATCTACCTATTCATCTTGAACAGGATGCCATATGTACATGTTGAGGAACTTATGTGGCCTAGGCCTTGATGGCCCCAGAGGACAAAGCTACGGGGAGCGGATAGACCAGCAAGAGGGTAAATGAGTAGCTTGTTGGCTGGGCCAGACTTAGCATTGGGCTTGACTGGGCTCAATAGGGGGCCCCGCCCATTTACGTTTAATTTTTTTCAATAATATTCCAGTCATTTAATTTTTCATTTAAAGTGTGTTGATTGGTCTAGCATTTTTACCTGTTCTAGGGACATTGATCATTTTTGTCCTCCGTCCAAGTAGACAAACTGTCTTTCTTTTATTATTACCCTTGTGAAGCTATTTTTGCAATATTATGCCCGGTGTCTGTCCTTTTGCTGGATGTGGCATATTACTTTGGCTCCAATTGCTGGATTTGCCCTTTGAATACATTGCACTCTGACTTGTGTCAGTGCTTTTTTGTGCCCATGCGCAGTATACATCATGTCCTTCGAGACAACGCTATGTTTACTATTGATTACTATGCGTTATCATTATGCGACGCGGTCGGCATGACGTCATTACGCCCTGTCATACTTCTGCGCATGTGCGGGCATCCGAATGACACTATTTATAGCTGCGGCGGCTACCAATTATATGATCCCTCTCCATCTGACATGTACAGCGGAAGCTCTTTCCTTGCCAGGCTCTTTGTGGTGATATTGGGTTATTTATCCCCATACACACACATTCATTTTATGCTGTTTTGCTTCCCTAGGCATACCCCTGGGCATAGCTTGTGTATGTATCATTTTGTTCTATTTAAAGTAATGTATAGAACAGGGGTGCCCAACTAGTGGCCCGGGGCCACATTTGGCCCGCGGAGCCCTCTGATGTGGCCCGCGACCTCCTGCTCTGGGATGGCTGGTTTGCAAGGCCAGATTGCAGGTTGCCGACCTGCCATCCGAAAGCATCAGTGTTATAAATAAAGCCGGCGGTAGAGGAAGCAAGCGGCTTTTCAGAAAGTGCACCACACCTGTAGAATGTAATAGTCGTCTAAGTCAAATCCTCAAAGATTTTGCGCCGTAAGTTACAGCGGCGTAGTGTATTTCTGGTGGCGGAATTCAAATCGGCAGGTAGGGGGCGTGATTCATTTAAATGAAGCGCGTCCCCATGCCGAATGAACTGCGCATGCTCCGTTTCGAAATTTCCCACCGTGGTTTGCGCGAAATGACGTCGCAACAACGTCATTTATTGAACTTAGACGTGAGTTACGTCCTTTCCTATTCACGGACGAGTTAAGCAAAAAAAAAAAAATTTCAAATTTCGACGCAGGAACGACGGCCATACTTAACATGGCAAGTCTATCTTTACGCCGGATAATACTAGCTTTAACTATACGCCGGGAAAAGCAGACTAGCGGGGACATAAGAGAATGCGATGGCCGCGCGTACCTTCGTGGATCGACGGAAAAAGCTAATTAGCATACCCGATGCGGAAAATGACGCGAACTCCACCCAGCGGGCATCGAAGTATTGCACCTACGATCCGAAGGCGTACAAAGCCGTACGCCTGTCGGATCGAAGCCAGAAGCCGTCGTATCTTGGTTTGAGGATTCAAACTAAAGATGCGACGCGGCAAATTTGAAAGTACGCCGGCGTATCAGTATATACGCCGGCGTACTCTCTTTCTGGATCTGGCCCTATATTTTTTACTTTTTGCTATAATAAATATCCCCCAAAAATATATACCGTATATACTTGAGTATAAGCCGACCTGAATATAAGCCGAGGCACCTAATTTTACCACAACAAACTGGGAAAATGTATTGACTCGAGTATAAGCCTAGGGTGTCCATCTGCATGCCTCACTTTGCCTCACTGTGTCCATGTGCATGCCTCACTGTGCCCATGCCTCACTGTGCCCATGCCTCACTGTGCCCATGCCTCACTATGCCCATGCTTCACTGTGTCCATTATTAGACTGACGTTTAACATGGGAGTCTATGGAAGGGGTGCCCATGTTTGAAAAATCGGTGCTCCCCAGCCGTAGGTCCCCCAGACAACAAAATTTGCACACTTGTAAAAAAGAAATGGGGCTACATGTGGGCCAAGTTCCAGGTCCAGGGGACCTACGACCTGCCGGTTCCGGGTCCCCAAATTCACCAGAGAAATTACTGTTTAACATGGGAGTCTATGGAAGGGGTGCCTGGCTTTGAAAAATCGTTGCTCCCCGGCCGTAGGCCCCCAGGACAATAAACTTTGCACACTTGTAGAGGAAGAGTGGGGCTACATATGTGCCTACAGCCGGCCAGTACCGGGTCCCCAAAGTCCGGGAGATCAGGCGCAAAATGGTGACTCGAGTATAAGCCGAGGGTGGCAAAAAAATGTGCTGAAAAACTCAGCTTATACTCGAGTATATACGGTATATAAAAAAAAAATGCTTTTTTTGTTTAGGCCGATATGTATTTTTCTACATATTTTTGGTAAAAAAATAAAATAAAATCGCAATAAGCGTATATTGATTGGTTTGCGCAAAAGTTATAGCGTCTACAAAATAGGGGATAGATTTATGGCATTTTTTTTATTTATTCGTTTTTTATTACAAATGCGGCGATCTGCGATTTTTATTGTGACTGCGACATTATGGCGGACACATCGGACACTTTTGACACTATTTTGGGACCATTGTCATTTATACAGCGATCAGTGCTATAAAAAATGCACTGATTACTGTGTAAATGACACTGGCAGGGAAGGGGTTAACCGGTAGGGGGCGAGGAAGGGGTTAAGTGTGTCCTAGGGAGTGATTCTAACTGGGGGGGGGGCTGGGCTACGAGTGACACGAGAGTGATCACTGCTCCCGATGACAGGGAGCAGTAGATCAGTGTCCTGTCACTAGGCAGAACAGGGAAATTCCTTGTTTACACAGGCATCTCCCCATTCTGCAGCTCCGTGACACGATCGCGGCACACCAGCAGACATTGAGTTTGTGGCAGCGGCTCACGCGTGCGCCCGCAAATTCAAAGCAACGTACAGGTACGTTGCTTTGCGCATCCGTGCCATGCTCCCGACGTATATATCTACAGGAGGCGGTCGGCAAGCGGTTAAATTCCCTTTCGTGGAAACGTTTTATCCCCATTGTGGGGTCACCAGTACGGTATTTGTACATTGAAATCATATCCCCTTTCAGGCGTCTCTTCTCCAGAGAGAATAAGTTCAGTGCTCTAAACAGTTGGATTTCCTGTATTCCTGTGCTGGAGGCAAGTGTAAAATATAGAATTTTTTTTTATCACTTTCTGTACCGGTGACCATGGGCCCCAAGACAAATAAACCAAACAAAGGTTCTAATTCTTTCCCACAAAAAAGAGTTTTCACTGTAAATACATTTTTTAATGACTATATACAATCAGATCTATATTTCCTAGTTAAGTCGGATGTTCTACGTTTTGTAGCTAGAGTCATTTCTAAGCCGTGTCCAAACCTGTTCCATAGCTAACAGATTCATAGCTGGATTCAGAGAGAGCGCCGCAACTTTAAGGCGGCGTAGCATATCGTATTTACACTACGCCGCCGTAAGTCAGAGAGGCAAGTACTGTGGCCCAGATTCACAAAGGAGATACGACGGCGTTTCTCCTGATACTTCGTCGTATCTCTGTTTCTATCTATGCGACTGATTCATAGAATCAGTTACGCATAGTTAGCCCTAAGATCCGACAGGTGTAATTGTTTTACACTGTCGGATCTTAGGATGCAATACCGCGGCCGCGCCTGGGGGGAGTTTGCGTCGTAAACCAGTGTCGGGTATGCAAATTAGGAGTTACGGGGATCCACAACGGTTTTTCACGTTCGCTACGTCGCCGCTAGTCTAGTTTCCCGTCGCAAAGTTAGTCGTCGTTTTGGGTGCCTTAACTTTAGTCAGCAAACGTATTGCTGTCTAAAGTATGGCCGTCGTTCCCGCGTCGAAATTTAAAATTTCACGTCGTTTGTGTAACACGTCCGGGAATACGGAAGTACGCTACGCGTGTCGCCGTTCGAAAAAATTAAGTCACTTCGCGCAAAGCACGGCGGGAGTTACGAAACGGAGCATGCGCAGTAGGTTCGGCGCGGGAGCGCACCTAATTTAAATGGCACACGCCCATTTAAATTACGCGGGCTTACACCGGAGGCCGCCGGCGTAGTTTTCATCGCAAGTGCTTTGTGAATCAGGCACTTGCGATGAAAACTTGCGGCGGTGTAATGTATCTACGATACGTTACGCCGGCGCACTTCTACGTGAATCTGGCCCTAGATTTCCTAGTTAAGTCGGATGTTCTACGTTTTGTAGCTAGTCATTTCTAAGCCGTGTCCAAACCTGTTCCATAGCTAACAGATTCATAGCTGGATTCAGAGAGAACGCCGGCGTAGCGTATCGTATTTACACTACGCCGCCGTAAGTCAAAGAGGCAAGTACTGTATTCACAAAGTACTTGCCTCCTAAGTTACGGCGGCGTAGCGTAAATAGGCCGGCGTAAGCGCGCCTAATTCAAATTAAGGGTTGTGGGGGGCGTGTTTTATGTATATTAACTGTGACCCGACGTGATTGACTGCATGCGCCGTCCGTGGACATATCCCAGTGTGCATTGCTCCAAAGTACGCCGCAAGGACGTATTGGTTTCGACGTGAACGTAAATTACGTCCAGCCCTATTCACGGACGACTTACTCAAACGACGTAAAATGTTCAAATTTCGACGCGGGAACGACGGCCATACTTAACATTGACTAGGCCAGCTATTTGATGGAATAACTTTACGCCTGAAAATGCCTTACGTAAACGGCGTATCTTTACTGCGACGGGCGCACATACGTTCGTGAATAGGCGTATCTAGTCATTTACATATTCTACGCCGAACTCAACGGAAGCCCCACCTAGAGGCCAGCCTAAAAATGACACTTTAAGATACGACGGCGCAGGCTGTCGTATGTTAGCTAGGTTTAAGTGTATCTCAGTTTGAGCATACACTAAAACTTAGGACGGCGCAGATTCCGAGTTAGGTCGGCGTATCTACTGATTCGCCGGCCTAACTCTTTCTGAATCTAGCTATCAGTGTATAATCACTACATCTATGTGTAAGGTGATGGTTGTCAAATTGCATTAGGAGTTAATTTATTAAACAAGGGTAACTAATCCATTTGGAATGGTTGCAATATCTTATCATTTAGCATAGATGTTTTTATATTTTTTGATTGGAGTGCCAGTTTGTCAATCAACCCGAAGAAGGATGCAACTCATCACACGAATGAAATCTTTCTGACAAACAGTTTTTCTCTCTCAGAGAATAGGTGCAGATACTCCCTCTTCTAATTCACCCCTTGTCTCGTATCCACTATCCACCTCTGAGCACGATCCCATGCAGCCAGCAACAATAAATCCCCCCCCCCCCCCAGCAATAAAAGACCACCCCACAACAAAATACCCCCCAACAACATTAGATTCCCTCTGCAAAAATAGACCCCCGAATAACAATACAGTAGATTAGCCAGCATCAACAACCCCTTCCCTCAATAGTAAATCCCTCCCAGCAACAGTTGACCCCCTAGCAACATAAGATTCCCACCAGCAAAAATAGGATCCCTCACCAACAACAGATCCCAGCAACAATAAACCCCCAACAGCAACGATACAGTTGCTGTGCCGGCAGCCAGCAACAATAGACCCCTCCCTCAACAGAAGATCCTTCCCAGCAATAAATGAACCCCTGGCAACATAAGATCCCCACCAGCAAAATTAGGATCCCTCACCAACAACAGATCCCAGCAACAATAAACCCCCAATAGCAACAATCAGGGCTTTTTTCAGCGGGAACGCGGGGGAACGCAGTTCCGGCACCTCTAACACTGAATGTATGTAATGGCAATGGGTACTGGGGTATGCTGGCAGGAATCTATTTTTCCTGACGCATTCATGGCAGCACACACTGGGTTGTGACTCCGCCCCCACAACCTGACAGGATTGGTTAGCTATAAATTTGAAGGGGAGACGCCCCGCACCATTCTCTTTTTTTATCCTCACCTGACAGATTGGACGAACAAGCAAGAAGCATGCCTCTTACCGCAGATCGCCCCAGCAGGTTCAGCCTCTCCTGTTTGGAAGTCCCTCCTGTACAGTCTCTAAATGAGCTTTATGGTGGGAACCCCCGTTCTGGTGGTCTCAGGGGCTCTGGAATTATACTGGCATCTGTAGCAAGCTTTAAAGAAGCTTCAAATCTCGCAGTGGTCCCCACTTTCGCTCTGTCTTTCCTTCCAGTGCAGTGTGTGCTTCCACAAAGGTATTTGTATCATTACATTTGCCACCTAAGGTTAGTCCGTTTTGTACCTTTGCCTGCCTGTTGTTTTTTTCTCAGCTCTGCTGAGCCCTGTGGTTCCTCTGACACCCCATACTCTCGGGGTCACCGCCGCGTACCCCTCAGCGCTCTGCGCATGCACGCAGCTCAGTGATGATGCCGCCGGTCTCCTCTGCCCTCTTCCAAATGGCGGCGCCGTTTAAAAAAAATAAATAAAATAGGAACAAATAGGATAGAAGATATAATACATTTATATATTAATTTATAACATATTATAGGAGAAAGTATATCCATAATTAAAGAATTAATATAATCCAAAAAATAAAAAATAAAATAAGGATAGATATATGTATATAAATCATTATATTTAATAAATATAAATGTTGGGGGGGGGGGACATATTGTAATGTTTTCCCTCCTCTCTTTTTTCCCACCTTTCCGGGCTGTCTCCCTGCTATCCTCATGGGGGCCACTGCCCTCGCAGACCACCATCAGCTGACCAGGTATAGAGGCCGTCCAGAAGGTGGTAAGTAGAGAAGAGACAAAAAAGAGAGCTTGGCCACTGACGCTACAGTTTTGGTAGCCCTATCGGGTCAAAAGACGCAAGTTTGCGGCACAGAGGGAGATTCTAGCCATGCTTCCGGCAGAAGGCGCAAGAAGTCACTCAAGGTTACCCTCTTGCTTTCTTCAATCAAGGCATAGCCGCTCGCGTCACAGCCACTCCTGTCATAGTCGGTCCCACCGCAGACAATTACCTTCATCCCAGATGGAGCTATCTTACCCGCACCACAGCAAATGTTTGCCAAATATGCGGGGCGCCAGCCTTGCCAGGGGAATTGGCCTGCCGCTCGTGCTTCATTGAAGTAACCAAGGATTCAGAGGCCAGAGTATATACTAAGCTCCTAGGAGAATCGCACAGGGATCAATTGTGGGCGATCCTTCCCCAAGCACATCGCCCAGCACCCGGCCGTTACGCCAGGCTGCAAAAACCCTCTCTAAGAATGAGGAGTGTGAGCAGGCGTCGGACTGTCTCTTCTTTAGTTGAACCATTTGCCCATTCAGTCGAGGAAGCGATCGGCTGGGAAGGGGTTATGGCAGAACCTCTGAAGGTTCAGAAATATTTCCTGGTGCTGAAAAGGGGGCCCTGAATCATTTCCCTTCATCAAAGAGCTGGAAAACCTCATAAAGGATGAGTGGGGGAGATCGCATAAGCGGCCCAGTATGAGCAACAAGTTTGCAGATTGTACCCCTTGTGGGAGTCTAGGATCAATTCTTTGATCAATGCAACTACGGTCGATTCATCTTTAATGCGACTCGCTAGAGACGTTTCTCTACCGATTGAAGATGCAGTTACCATCCGGGACGTTCTTGATCGTAAAATCAATATAGAACTGAAGAAAGCCTGCTCCACGACAGGAGACGCTAGTAGGCCGGCTATCACCACGGCGGCAGTAGCTAAAACTATCGCTGCATGGGCGGCTAACATTGAGAATTCCATTCTAGAAGGAGCCGACCAGGGGAAGATATTCTCCTCCCTGCAGGGAAATTAAGTTGGCTTACGGCTCCTGAGGGGGCGACTTCATGACTGGGAAGAGCCTTATGGCTGAGACCCTGGATAGCGGAGACAGCATCAAAATCTACTGGTGCAAAACTCCATATGGCGGCTCAAGTGTATTTGGCACAAAGATGGACTTGGTCATCTCCAAGGTTACCGGGGGAAAATCCGGGCTGATTCCCTCCGATAGGAGACCAGAGCCCCAGAAGGGCCCCGCTTACAGACGCGATCTTCCTGTCAAGTACAGGGATGCTAGATCCTACCGTCCCGGCAGGAAATTTAGGAGGGACTGGAATACTCGACCCTCCATGTATTTACAGTAAGCCAAGGCTATCACAGCCGGGGAACAGCAGAAGTCCTTTTTGAGGGTCCGTCTGCCCACCCAGCTCAGGTGGGCACCAGACTCAAGAGATTCGCTCGGATATGGGCAACTCGTATAACAGATTCATGGACACTATCCTCTATCAAGACCGGTCACAATTGGAAATTCATGGGCACATTGCCAGGGAACACATTCCAGCCTACCAAGTACCTCCACACCAGAAAGGGAGGGGGTTTTATTCCCCTTTATTTCTGGTACAAAAAAAAAAAAAACAGGGGATCTACGTCCAGTCCTGGACCTAAAGAGGTTCAACAGACGATCAAAATAGAGGCCCTCAGATTGGAAAAGCCTTCAGTCCATTTTGTTGACAGTGGACGTGGGAGACTGGATGCTATCTCCTAGATTTTTCGGACGTTTACCTTCACGTCCCGATCATCCCGCCTTCCAGAGGTCCCTTCGGTTCTCAATCTATTAATCTCATTTCCAATTTTGGTGCCCCCCATTCGGCATCGCCTCAGCACCCAGAGCATTCAGCAAGTCAGGGTGTTCCTAGGGGCAGAATAATATACCAGGTTGTACCGGGTGCAACTCCCTCAAGAGAGGCTGAAGCCCTTACTCCAGAAGGTACAGAATCTGCTATCATCCAGACGTCTACTGTCAGAGCCTGCCTCAGTACCCGGGGGTCCATGTCAGCATCCATACCTTTGATACAGTGGCCCCTGTGACACATGCAAGTCTTACAGAACTCCTTTCTCAGGCAGTGGAATGGAACGTCAATACTCCAAACCATTCACATCCCGAACTGGGTAAAGCAATTAGTATGGTGGTGGACACACCCGTCCAACCTCAGGGAGTCCATTCCAATAGTTCCCCCAAGTCCAGAAGTAGTAACATCGAACGCCAGCCAGGGGGGATGGGGTCCACACTATCTAGACCAAGTAGCCCAAGGACAGTGGCACTTTCGGGCTCAGGGCATAGTGTCAAATATTTTAGAGCTCAGAGCAGCCTTTCAGGCTCTCCTGGCCATTGCGCCTCTTCTAGAGGGGAAGAGTGTCCTGATCAGGATGGACAACAAGTAGCGGTGTCATGTATCCAGATACAGGGGGGCATCAGGAGTCGCACGCTTCAAGAGGAAGCTTGCCCATATTGGAAAGGGCACAAGTGCACCTGTTAGATCTATGGGCAGTGTATGTCCCGGCAACACAGAATTCGTTGGCCAACTACCTAAGCCGAGAGACACTTTCAAACAACGAATGGTCCCTGAACCAACAGGTATTCTCCATTCTTACGAAAACTTGTGGAATACCAGAAGTCGACCTAGCGGCCACGCCAAAGAACTCCAAGTGTCAGAGGTTCCTGTCCAGAGCTCACTTTCCATCAGCCGAAGGGACAAACTGCCTAGCTCTTCCATGGAGCTTCGAGCTGGGGTACATTTTTCTTCCAACTTCTCGGATTACAAGATTCCTGTCCCGACTTCGGAGGTCCTCAGCCACGGTTATTGTACTAATACCGTTACGACCGAGGAGGCCATGGTTTACGACCCTGCTACAACTAGGTACGCGGCCTCCAATACATCTTCCAGTAACCTGGGATCTCATACATCAGAGGCAATTCTTCCATCCAGCCCAGAGAAGCTGCATTTGCCAGCTTGGAAGTTGAGAGGGCTAGGTTAGGGGAACTAGGATACTCTCAGGAGGTAATATCAACCTTATTACAAGCTCTAAGGAGCTCCACTGATGTCACCTATACTAGGATCTGGGAGAGGTTCGTGTCGTCGCAGCAAAGAGATTGGAATCCCATCTCAAATTCTTGAATTTCTTCAGTCAGGGCTTAACAAGGGCCCGGGCCCGGGTACCCTGAAGGTGCAAGTATCCGCCCTTTCAGCATGACGGGTACTAGATGGGCTCTTCATCATCCGGTCACTCTGTTCCTCAGGGCCTGCGTAAGATCAGACCACCTAGGAGGCCAGCCTTTCCAAAAGGGGATCTCTGTGTAGTACTCGAGGCCCTGTCCAATCCACCCTTTTCTCCATTCAACTTAGTCTCACCGTGGAACCTAGCTCTGAAGATGGCTTCCCGTATTGCGATCACCTCAGCTAAGAGGACGTCGGAGATACAAGCACTTATGGCTACGGAACCCCTATTTAGTGTTCTCCCCTGACAGAGTGGTTCTGAAGCCCTCAGACCATTTTTATCCAAGGGTAACTTCCTCCTTTCATTATAACCAGGACATCGTCCTTCCATCTTTTACTAATGAGAGGGGCGAGTCCCATGACTAGGATGTCAAGTCTACCATCTCCAGTTACTTCACAGCTACATCTCAGGAAGACGGATTCTGTCTTAATTATCCCACACGGGAGCAGACGAGGTCAGCCAGCTACCTCCCGTACCATTACCTCTTGGTTGTTAGTGCTATCGCGGAGACCTATTCCATCCAGCAACTTACGACTCCTAAAGAGCATTAGGGCTCATTCGACAGGAGCAGTGGCCACTTCTTGGGCAGCATTTTGCGGGATTTCACCGGAAACCATAGGTAGAGCAGCAACTTGGTCTTCCCAACACATCTTAATTTCTCACTACAGAGTGGATTCTGCTCTCCTGGCTACCGTCGACTTTGGCAGATCTGTTCTTAGAGCCAATTCCTCAGCGCTATAGAGAATAAATATTACTGTTTTCTTGCACCCTCCCGACTGGCGAGTTATTTCCCAGTGTGTGCTGCCATGAATGCGTCAGGAAAACGGAAAATTGTATACTCACCTTTCCGTAATTTTCCTTTCCTGACGCATCTTCATGGCAGCACACAGATGCCCGCCCTATTGTTTTATGATGATATATACAGAGAATGGTGCGGGGCGTCTCCCCTTCAAATTTATAGCTAACCAATCCTGTCAGGTTGTGGGGGCGGAGTCACAACCCAGTGTGTGCTGCCATGAAGATGCGTCAGGAAAGGAAAATTACGGAAAGGTGAGTATACAATTTTCCGTTTTTGTGTGGGGATCTATTGTTGCTGGGAGGGTAATTGTTGAAGGAGAGGTCTATGGTTGCTGGCTGCTGGAGGGTCTATTGATGCTGGCTGCTGGGAAGCTTGTTGTTTCTGGGGGGGGGGGGGTCTATTGTCATTGGGGTGGTATTTTGTAATGGGCGTTCTATTGTTGTGTGGGGATCTATTGTTGCTGGGGTGCTTCTAGTATTGCTGGAGGTATTTATTATTGCTGGGGGATCTATTGTTTCTGTGGTGAGGTTTATTGTTGCTGGGGGATCTATTGTTGCTGTGGTGTGTCTAGTGTTGCTGGGGTGTCTATTATTGCTAGGGGATCTATTGATGGTGGGGTCGGTCTAGTGTTACTGCGGTGGGTCTAGTGTTGCTGGGGTGGGTCTAGTATTGCTGGCTGCGGAGGATCTCGTTTACTGCTTTTCTTGCTATTAGCAAACATACAAATTACTTGGCACCACAAAATAATACTTGGTTCTGTATTTTTTAAAAGGGCCGGTACTGGGAGGTGGGTAGGGGGTGAAACCAAGGGATGGTGCTCAGGGGTGGGTAGGGGGGCGGAGTCAAGGAGGGGGGAGTTCCTGCACCTAATCTCTGAGAAAAAAAGCCCTGGCAACAATACAGTTGCTGTGCCGGCAGCCAGCAACAATAGACCCCTCCCTTAACAGAAGATCCCTCCCTGCAATAAATGAACCCCTGGCAACATAAGATCCCCCCAGCAAAAATAGATCCCCCACTAGTAAAAATAGACCTCCCTAGCAACAAATGATCCCCCAGTAGTTGGCATCAATAGACCCACCAGCACACCTTAATGCGGAACTTTACTCTCAATCAACATTGCCTGGTTTTAATACTTATGTTGCTAGCAATAGTAAGCAGATAGGAAGGTATATCATACTTAAAGGAGTTGTAAAATAAAATAAAAATTCACCTTAATGCAATCTATGCATTAAGGTGAAAAAACATCTGATGCTGCCGCCCCCCCCCCCCCTGAGCCCCCGTTATTCTTACCTGACCACTCGAAAGTCCCGCGCTCGGTCACGAGATCCTCTTCGCCGCTCAGCCTGGCCGCTGATTGGCTAGAGCGGATGGATTAAGAGTAGCGCAGCGATTGGCTGGCGCTGCTGTCAATCACATCCAGTGACTCGGCGCGCCGAGGGGCGGGGCCAAGTGATACTGTGAGCTGCTATGGCCGTTCGCTGTATCACGGGAGCGCGCCCGCAATTACTCACCACCATGCAAGCTCTCTCACATGACTGTTGTCAGTACTTGCGGGCAGGACCAGAGACAGCCGCCGAGGGACCCCAGAAGACGTGGATCGGGGCCACTCTGTGCAAAACGAACTGCACAGTGGAGGTAAGTATAACATGTTTGTTATTTTAAAGGAAAAACATTTTTTCCTTTACTAACCCTTTAATTGTTTTAAACATTTTTTTTTTTTTTTACATTCCTTTAGTTATTTCTTGGTTTGCAGGCCTGGGCAAATTAGGTCATATATCCCGGGAGCCTTCATGAGGGGAGGAGGGGTTTTCTCAGCCTAAGCACACCCTCCTGCCCTGCATGCCTGAGCTAAGGGTAGATGGATTCCAGGAAGTAAATGCTACATCAATCATCTGAGCTTGCTCAAGACCACCAACACCAGAAATGCTAAGGGAGACGTGTTTTTCAAACCGATTCCTTAGCAAATTAAAGCATGGAGACACAAATGAATGGGTTTGCTTCCTTTAACCACTTAAGACGCGCTATAGACAAAAGTCGTCCACAGCGCAGCTCTCAAGTGCCAAGTGGACGTCTTTGGACGTCATTTAAAGTGCATTACCCACTGGGGGGCGCGCAGCGGGTAAACACTGTCCCGGCGCATCGCTGAAGAGCCGATGCGTGTACCTGGCGGCCGCGATGTCCGCCGGGTACACGCGATCGGCGGGAACACAGCAGGGACGTGGAGCTCTGTGTGTAAACACAGAGCTCCACGTGCTGTGGAGAGGAGACCGATCTGTGTCCCTTGTACATAGGGACACAGTATCGGTCACCTCCCCCAGTCACCCCCCACACAGTTAGAACACTAAGCAGTATACACATTTCACCCCTTCCTCACCCCCTAGTGTTAACCCCTTCCTTGCCAGTCACATTTATACAGTAATTAGTGCATTTTTATAGCACTGATCAGTGTATAAATGTGAATGGTCCCAAATTTGTGTCAAAAGTGTCCGATATGTCCGCCGCAATATTGCAGTCCCAATAAAAATCGCAGATCGCCGCCATTACTAGTAAAAAAAAAAATCATAAAAAAAAAAAATCATAATTATGTTCCCCATTTTGTAGGCGCTATACCTTTTGCGCAAACCAGTCGCTTATTGCGATTTTTTTTTTTTTTTTTACAAAAAAACGTCAAAATACGTATCGGCCTTAACTGAGAATTTTTTTTTTAAATTGGGATATAAAAAAAAAAAAAACGCAGAGGTGATCAAATACCACCAAAATAAAGCTCTATTTGTGGGGAAAAAAGGACGTCAATTTTGTTTGGGAGCCACGTCGCACGACCGCGCAAATGTCAGTTGAAGCGAGTGGTTAAAGGGTAAATTAATAGCCAATAAAGAAAAAAAATAATATAGCATATACTGTACAATTGCAACACAAGTCATATTGTAATTTAATGTTATTGCCATTATGTCAAATCGCATGCCAAATCGACCGCTATTGCTGGGAATGGCTCCTTCTGAATCGGTGCGACGCCGCATTTGTCGCACCGCACCGAAAGTCATTTATGTACTACTGTTGGTGACTTCCAGGTGCGATTTCAATAGACATCAGTGCAGACACCCGCACAGATGTCTCTGAAATCGCCCCGAAGTCACGACTGACATGCAATAATGAAATCGTACGACTTCAGCTGAACTCGCACAATTTCATTCCCGCTGTCAATGTGAACCTGGACTAAAGGTCCGTTCAGCATGGGGGAGTTTGGCCCAGCTGTCTAATATTAAAGGGGGTCATCTACTAAATATCAGCTATTCTCCATATGCAAAAAACATTGTTTCGAGTGGCAACTAGACACATTTCTGAACTCATCATCTAATTTTTAACTGCTTGCCGACCTGCTGCCGTCATTCTACGGCGGCAGGTTGGCTCTCCTGCGCGAGAGCCCGTAGCTCTACGTCGGCTCTCTCGCAGGCTACCAGGGGCGCGCGCTCGCCCCTGACTCCCGTGCGCGTGCCCGGCGGGCGCGATCGCCGCCGGGCACACGCGATTGCTCGTTACAGAGCGGGGACCGGGAGCTGTGTGTGTAAACACACAGCTCCCGGTCCTGTCAGGGGGGGAAATGCTGATCCTCTGTTCATACAATGTATGAACAGAGGATCAGTGTTTCCCCTAGTGAGTCCACCCCCCCCCCACAGTAAGAACACACCCAGGGAACATACTTAACCCCTTCCCTGCCCCCTAGTGTTAACCCCTTCACTGCCAGTGGCATTTTTATAGTAATCCAATGCATTTTTATAGCACTGATCGCTATTAAAATGCCAATGATCCCAAAAATGTGTCAAAAGTGTCCGAAGTGTCCGCCATAATGTCGCAGTACCGAGAAAAAACGCTGATCGCCGCCATTACTAGTAAAAAAAAAATATTAATAAAAATGCCATAAAAATACCCCCTATTTTGTAAACGCTATAACTTTTGCGCAAACCAATCAATAAACGCTTATTGCGATTTTTTTTAACGAAAGATATGTAGAAGAATACGTATCGGCCTAAACTGAGGAAAAAAATTGTTTTTTTATATATTTTTGGGGGATATTTATTATAGCAAAAAGTAAAAAATATTCATTTTTTTCAAAATTGTCGCTCTATTTTTGTTTATAGCGCAGAGGTGATCAAATACCACCAAAAGAAAGCTCTATTTGTGGGAAAAAAAGGACGCCAATTTTGTTTGGGAGCCACGTCGCACGACCGCGCAATTGTCAGTTAAAGCGACGCAGTGCCGAATCGCAAAAAGTACTCTGGTCTTTGACCAGCAATATGGTCCGGGGGTTAAGCAACATTCCAATTTTCTATATTAATAGACAGTTTTATAATGCACAGCCATATTTTAATTTAAAAAAAAGTACCACATCAAAATACTGCTCTAAGTCTGAAAAAGGCAATTCTTTAGCACGTCTGTCAAGTCCATAAAGATGACTTCATATCTTCCGTAAATATGACATATGTTCTACCCCTGACACAAATTCCATCGTCAGATGATTGCTATGCAGGTCAGGCCAGAAATATGTTATCTAAACAGTTCATCCTTCAAGTTTCCTCCCCTGAACAGTAATCCCTGGAATATGCCTCAATTTTAATGCTTTTCCCCCTTAAAAGCACACTTCTGTTCTACTGTATTTAAAGGGCAACTCTAATCAGGTACATACATACAGTATTTGAAACACAGGTATATAGAAACAGGGCGAGGACTGACAACTCATGGGGCCCCCGGGCAATAGAAGATTATGGGGCCCCCGGGATTACAGATGGCCATCACACCAGGAGTAAGTAACAAACAAAACAACATATAGGGCCAGATTCTGAAAGGACTTACGACGGCGCAGCGCCATGTACACCGTCGTAAGTCCTAATCCGACCTGTCGTATCTATGCGCCTGATTCTTAGAATCAGTTACGCATAGATATCCATTAGATCCGACAGGCGTACGTCACTTACGCCGTCGGATCTTAACTGCTTTTTTTTTTTGACCGCTAGGTGGCGCTTCCGTCGCATTCCGCGTCGAGTATGCAAATTAGCTAGATACGCAAATTCCCAAACGTACGCGCGGCCGACGCAGGAAAGTTATGACGTTTACGTTAGGCTTTTCCCGGCGTATACTTGCCCCTGCTATATGAGGCATATGTGCGGCGTAGCAATGTTAAGTATGGCCGTTGTTTCCCGCGTCAAAATTTGAAAAAGTTACGTCGTTTGCGTAAGTCGTCTGTGAATGGGGCTGGACGTCATTTACGTTCACGTCGAAACCAATGACGCCCTTGCGGCGTACTTTAGCGCAATGCACACTGGGAAATTCGCAAAAACGTCAATCACGTCGGGTCACAGTTGTTTTACATAAAACACGCCCCCTGATCCAAATTTGAATTAGGCGGGCTTACGCCGGTCGATTTACGCTACGCCGCCGCAACTTACCGAGCAAGTGCTTTGAGAATACAGCACTTGCCCGTCTAAGTTGCGGAGGCGTAACTTAAAGCGGATACGTTACGCCCGCACAAAATTACGCCGCTGACTGAGAATCTGGCCCATAGAGTACAGCAGTCAGGATGAGCGTCACCTGTGTTGCCAACCGTACGTATATTTACGGACAGCCCGTAAATGTAACCCCTTTTCGGGCTGTCCGTTAAAGTCCGCTATGGGCATCGGGTGCCCGTAAAAAAGATGGCCGCGAGCCGTTCCGAAGCCAGCTGGGCTCGGGAAAGCTTGTATGCGTTCGGCCGGGCGGCGCATGCGCAGTAGCGTAATGGCGCTGCTAGGCGCCATTTTTTAATAGATCGGGACTCGGCACTTGACTCGGGACATTCGCAGCGCCTGGCCAACCCTCGCCTGACAACCGCACAGAGGCTTGTTTTGTGTGAGCAAGTCCATAAGACGCCACGGAAACCCTGGAACGCCGCTAGGCTGCTGCTGGTCCTTCTACTTCACTTCACACTGTAAATTTAACTAAACTCACTAGCCTTCCTGCTCTATCTATCTATCTATCTATCTATCTATCTATCTGGTAGAAAAGACACTGTGGGCTAGATTCAGATAGAATCGTCTATCTTTATGCCCGGCGTAACGCATCTCAGATACGTTACGCCGCCGTAATTTAGGGCGCAAGTTCTGTATTCAGAAAGAACTTGCGCCCTTAGTTACGGCGGCGTAACGTATCTGTGTCGGCGTAAGCCCACATAATTCAAATGTGGATGATGTGGGCATGTTTTATGTATATTAACTGTGACCCCGTGTATTTGACGTTTTTTACGAACGCCGCATGCGCCGTTCGTGAAAAAATCCCAGTGTGCATGCTCGAAAATCCGCCTCAAAACGTCATTGCTTTCGACATGAACATAAATTACGTACATCCCTATTCGCAAACGACTTACGCAAACGACGTAAAATGTTCAAAACTCGACGCGGGAACGTTGGCCATACTTAACATAGGATACGCCTCATATAGCAGGGGTAACTATACGCCGAAAAAAGCCTAACGTAAACGACGTAAAAAAAATGCGCCGGCCGGACGTTTCAGAATCGGCGTATCTAGCTCATTTGCATATTCCTTGCTTAACTATACGGAAGCGCCACCTAGCGGCCAGCGTAAATATGCAGCCTAAGATACGACGGTGTGAAACACTTACGCCGGTCGTATCTTAGGGAAATCTATGCGTAATTGATTCTATGAATCAGGCGCATAGATACGACCGGCCGGACTCAGAGATACGACGGCGTATCTTCTCTCTGAATCTAGCCCTGTGTCTCTATCTATCTATCTCTCTCTAACTGTCTGACTGACTTCTCTTTAACAAAGCCGGAACACACTACACGCGGCCGCCTTATAGGCAGCCTTACAGCAGTAAGGTAAGGGGACATCCTCACTTATTTTGAAGAGAACACCGGAAACCTACCTTTTCTTCACGTTATTTTGGCATCTACACCTGCACTTTTATTTTTGGATTTTTCCTTCGTTATGCTTATTGGCTTTTTGTTGCATGGACATTTAACTTAGCCTATTTCAGTCACTGTTGTGTGTTGTGTTATGCACGCTGTACAGTACACCAATTATTATTGTATTACACTGTATGATACTAGCACTGTCACGTTTTATTACCCTACTTTTGTCAGCTGGATTAGCTGCACTGTAGCACGTTAATTTTGATGTCAATATTTTTTCACATTGTCATTTTGATCATTAGTCAGACTGTATCTTTTTACATATAAGGATTTGCTATACTTCCTCTACACTTGTACCCCATTCCCTATTTACAGCGCAGCACTACCCTTTTCTTTATATCTATTATGGTCGGATACACCTTTCAGTGCCGCAGCCGTACCCCCTTCCTTTTTCCTCTTCCCCCACTTCTTGGTAGCGCGGTAATACTCACTCCCCCACATTGTGGTTATAAGGTGTAGAGTTTTCCTTTCAGGCTTCTGGGAGCATTTCGTTCTAGATAAATCCTTGGGTAGGGTCCTGGATACAGGTGCTAATCAGGAGAACCACCTTTGCGGGGTGTTCTCAGGGCCGCCATCAGGAGTTATGGGGCCCCTTACACTGGAGCAGAGAAGCGGGGGGGGGGGGGCTGTGCTGCCGCCTAAAATTTAGAGGTGGGGGGCTGTCGCGAATTGAGAAAATTGAGAAGTGGGGTGGTGCCACCGCGAATATGGGTCAGAAGGCTTTGGGTGCTGAAGAACAAAATGGGGGGGGGGGATTGCCCTGGGGACCTCTGGGCCCCTTACAAAAAATATATATAAAAAAAAGCCAACCGGGGCCTTGGGGTCCTCCGGGCCCTTTAATAAAAACAAAAAATATATAAAAAAATAAAATGTATTTATAAAAAAAAGGGGGGGTTGCCATCCGTGGCCCTGGGGACCTCCTGGTCCTTTAATATAAACAAAACAAAAAAATATATATATTAAAAAAAAAAGGGGGTTGCCATCCGGGCCCCTTACAGGTGTACTGCCTGTACCCCCGTGATGGCGGCCCTGGGTGTTCTATACAGTCTTCTGGTTCCTGCTCTGAGGGAGAGGTCTTATAATGGTCCCATCATGTTGAGGGGAAGGATTTTTATGGGATTTTGCTTTTTGTAAATTGTAGGAGAGAGGGATGGTTAATTTATGGGGTGTGATGGGTATATGTAGGGAAGGTTAAGTTCATGATGGAGAGCTGTGTATTGTGGTACTGTTCATTTTTTCAATAAAACAGATATGAGGAGATAACCCTCGGGTGTGCATATATTTTTCATTTTCCTTTTTGTGACAGATGATGGAGGCAGGAGGTGATTGGACTAAATAATTTGCCCTTATTATATCGAAAATAACAAAAATATGTTTGTTTTGCCTTAATATCTACCTTAAATGACATTGCTATTTGCCTAGCGTACTTGTTTGTAGCCTAAATACTGAAATTTGCACCTAAAAATTAAATTTTGTAACTTCTGTGAAATGGCAGTAAAAACTTGGCGTTGCCAGTAAATTTTGGGTGTCGTGCCAGTAAATTTCAATCTGGTAGGTTGGCAACACTGAGCGTCACTCTCACATTAGAGTCCTCCCTTACATCAAAGTCCCAACATTCTCCCTATAAATCACAGTCCACAAAGTGCCTACTTACGGCAGAGCCCCCCAGTCTACCACACTACGGCAGAGCCCCCAGAGCGTCACCTTCCATCAGTGTCCCCTTACACACACCTTTGCACCTTAGTGCTTCGTGTGGCAGGCAACTGTCCGCAAAAGGCTTTTAATTAGAAAAAATCCACTTGTTGCAGCCTCTTAAAGTGGAGTTCCACCCATAAATATAACATTACATCCGTAGTTTTAAAAAAATGTCATTAGTCCTTTACGAATTTTTTTTTTTTTTTTAGATGCCTTCAAAGTGTTGTTGCTAGGCAGAATAGTTAATCTTCCCACTTCCTGCACCTAGGTGCCTAACCTACACTGCACAGACTCCTGGGAATGTAGTGGGTGTAACTTTCCAGGAGTCTGTGCACTCCCCAGTCTCAAAGAATCATGTGACTTGGACAGCACAGGTGCTGAAACCTGATCTGACACTGCTTGTGCAGCACTGAGCATGTGCGAGATTTGCAAGGCTGAAATCCAGGAAGTCATACAGTCTGGCTTCATGATGCCCACACTTAAGATGGCCCCAGTCAATTTCTATTTTATAAAGTGTCTAAATGCTGTAACAACCTAACAAAACGGACCTTAGTTTACAGACTAACTTTACTAGAATACATTAAGCTTATGTATTACAGGGGTATTTATATTTAAAAAGTGAAATTGTGGCCGGAACTCCACTTTAACTGCGCAAGTGAGTTGTAGAGCCAGTGGAATAGTGAAGTGCTGTAGTTGGCCTCAGATCCTGATCTTAACATCCAAATTATGTAGGTGTCAGACATTTCAGGGACAGATGTAAAAAAACACAGATTTTTACATACTGTCCCTAGTTTTACTGAAGCCACCCTGATGGGGCCCCCTAGTGGCCTGGGGCCTTCGAGCATTGCCTGAGTGCCCGAATGGTCAGTCCGCCCCTGTATAGGAACTGTTTTAACTGTTCCTATACAGTCCCCATTTAGTGTGTTCCTGCTGCTACCTTCTGCCTCATCAAATAGTCCTGAAGTCCATATCCTTTGGAACCCTGACTGGGTTCCCACAAGGGGTGGGGAATTAGCAAAGTGGCTTATTACATCCTTAGCAGCACCCTCCTTTTACAATGCAGGAAGCATAGACCTTTACCTAGATACAGTTTCCCTTTTTATATGCTTTGTCCAGTAGAGGGTGCCACTTCTCCAAAAGCCCAGGAAAACCTGACAAGCAGAATTAAAGATGTAGTAAACTGTATGGTAAAAAAAAAAAAAGTTTCCCCCTGCAAGGCAAAGGCATAATGTGTTAGTATGCATCGCATGCTAGCACATTATGAATGACTTAAACATACCTTAAAACAAAGTCCTCCAGCGGTGCTCTGTCACCACTGCACAGGCTTTCATCTTCACCTGTTATTCCTTCAGGGTTCAGGGGCTGTGGCCAAGCCACAATGATGTCACGTGCGCGGGAGTCTTGGTTGCGGCACACAGCTCTGCAGGAACGACACAGGTGGTATGCCGTTCCTTCAGAACGCATGCACTGGTGACAGCACTGGCTGCTGCTTACTGCAATATCTCCTAAATGGTAAACGTTTAGGAGATATTCATTTTACTTTAGCTTTATAATAAAGCTTACCTGTAGGCAAAAATAAAATTGAAGAGTTGGCTATCACTTTAACGCTTACCTCTCCAGTGGCACCACTTCTGATGGGCTGCATGAATGAAATAGTGCAATTAACACAGCATAAAATACACTTACCCAAATAAATAATTAACATAGGCAACAAAGTAATAACTTATTAAAGCAGAGCTTCACCCAAATGGGGAAGCTCCGCTTATTTGCCGCCTCCCCCCCCCCTCCGCTGCCACATTTGGCTCCTTTGGGTGGGAGGGGGTAGCGGGTACCTGGTTTTGACAGGTACCCGCTCCCACTTCTGGTTTATTTCACCTTGGGGAACTCAGCTGGAAGTTCGGCCCCCCTCTCCTTCCCCTGCTGCCGGGCCATTCACAAAGTGCAATGCACTTCGTGCATGCTCAGTTGGGAACCGACTGTGAAGCTACAATGCTTCACTGCCAGTTTCCCTTACCTGAGATGGCAGCAGCAGCAAACGAGAGCCGATTGACAAAATCTGCTCCATTGAAGACACCGCGGGATTCATGGACAGGTATGTGTTAAAAGTCAGCAGCTACAGTATTTGCAGCTGCTGACTTAAAAAAAATTCTGAAGCACATGCTTACAAGTTGCATGGCTGTCTCTGGCCTTTCTGAGTCAGAATCACCTGGAACACCTCAGGAGATACAAAATGTCAGAGCAAACTCAAACTTCTTCATTTGAATACAGTGGAACATCGGTTTAAGAGTAACTAGGTTTGAGAATGTTTTGATTTGCGAGCAACTTTTTTTTTTTAAATTCTAACTCGGTTTGCGAGTGTTGAGCAGAATTCAAGCTAAATAAGCCTGTAGTCCCTCATTTGGCCTGAGGTACGGGGTGCAGAAGCCGAGCAGAGCCGAAAATAGGTCTGCAGTACCTCATTTGGCCTGAGGAACGGGGGGCGCAGGAGCTGAGAAAAGCTGAACATTGGCCTGCAGTACCTCATTTGGCCTGAGGTATGGGGGCGCAGGAAAAGAGCCGAAGTGTCCTCGGGCCTTTTCGGACATTTTTGCCACTCTCTGGCGCCCCCCACTTCTGGCCGCATTCTGTATTGCATCCCATTGAGGTTAATGCAGAACAAATTATTTTCATTTCCATTGACTTCAATGGGAAAACTCGTTTTGATATGCGAGTACTTTGGATTATGAGCATACTCCTGGAACGGATTATGCTTGTAATCCGAGGTTCAACTGTACTTGTTTTTCGTTTGTGGCCTACAGCATTGATTGCCATTATAGTCAGGCAGCTAACATAAAAAACAAAAAACAGCCCCGGGGCCGGATGGCCTATCTATTCCCTACTACAAAGCTTTTTCGGACATTCTGGCACCGCACATGACCAGGTTTTTTAATTCAAAAGCCAGGGGAGACCCTTTTGATTCCCAGATCAACACAGCCTTTATAACAGTAATTCCCAAACCGGACAAAAACCCAGAAGACATCACTAACTATCGTCCGATCTCCCTAATTAATAATGATCTCAAGGTTCTCACTAAAGTCTTAGCCAATAGATTAGCAGGGTTCATTGGGCAGTATGTCCACAAGGACCAAGTGGGGTTTATACCCGGCAGACAAGGTCCAGACCAAATTAGACGAGCAATAGATCTGGTATCGATATTACAGACCAATTGGACGGGAGGGATTCCCCAGAGGGGATTTTTGTTGTCACTGGACCTACAGAAGGCCTTTGACTCTGTTTCCTGGCCCTATATCTTCAGCATACTTGAATCTTGGGGTTTTGGGACAAGATTCAAGGGAATTATTCGGGCCCTTTATGCGAACCCTAGAGCGCTGGTTAGGATTAAAGGCCATTACTCCGCACCCATTAGAATTGGAAGGGGCACTAGACAAGGCTGTCCCCTATCTCCCCTAATTTTCGCCATTGCTATTGAAACTCTGGCAATTGCTGTACGTCAGGATCCCAATGTCTTAGGAGTCCAATGTGGAGATCAAACTCACAAATGCGCCCTTTTTGCGGATGACATTTTACTGTTTTTGACCTCCCCCATTTCCACCCTTCCTAACTTATGCCGTATTCTAGACAAATTTTCCAAATTATCGGGCCTTTCGTTTAATTTTTCCAAATCACAGGCACTTAATATATCTTTATCCTCTGAATTAGTAGAGAACCTTAAACAATCTTTTAATTTCAGTTGGAGTGATTCCTCAATTCAGTACCTGGGCGTTGCCCTTGCAGCTAAGACGGAGGCTCTTTACAACCTTAATTATCCCCCCTTATTTAAAAAACTAGAGGCTGATCTCACTATGTGGTCTAAATTTAACCTCTCATGGCTGGGAAGAATCAACTCTATTAAAATGACCCTGCTCCCTAGAATTCTCTATTTCTTCCGCTCCCTTCCTGTCTCGATAATAAGAAATCACCTAAAATCTTTCCAAAGTAAATTACTTAGGTTTGTATGGGGTCCTTCGGGCCACCGAATACCACAGGACACACTGTATCGCCATAGAAGCAAAGGGGGTCTGGGCCTGCCCGACCTTCATAAATACTTTCTTTCGGCCAGAATGGCACAATTTTCCACCTTATACTCCAGACTTAATGTACCGGATTGGGTCCATATAGAACAGCTAGCTATTCCCTCTGCTTCCCTGGATTATCTCCTTTGGTCCCCTGTCAGATCCCGTCCATCTATTCTTTCCCCAATATTGTCCCAGTCTTTTGCCCTATGGGATCGCCTAAGGCACAACACCTGTCTAACATCTTCTACCCGTCCTTTAGCTCATATATTTAATAACACTGATTTTCCACCGGGTCTACGTCCCTCAGAGTTTAAGTGGTGGATGGATAAGGGACTATATCGGATAGGACAATACTTTACTTCTAGTGGTCCCATCTCTCAGGATTACTGCATTCATACCCTAAAGCTTCCTGACTCGGAGAGGGAACACTTTAAGCAAATTTCGAAGTTCTTGCATAGCATCTGGAAGTCCAGACCCCTTCCGCCTGACTTCACTTCTTATGAAATTTGAAGCGGACAGGCCGATGGGCGGAGGGAAGGCATCTCGGTGATCTACTCGGCCCTCACTCACCCTACTGATAAAACGTCATATATGTTAGCTTGGGAATCTGACTTTCAATGTAACATTAGCTTGGAGACTTGGCACAAAACTTTTTTCAGATCATTTCGGGGTATTCAAGGAGTCTCCTTAATGGAGGCAAGTGTTAAAATCATCACCAGGTGGTACCTTACCCCATCCAGACTGGCCGCCATGTTCCCTAATGCGGATCCCCTCTGTTTTCGGGGGTGTCAGCTGCGGGGCACCATGGCCCACATATGGTGGGAATGTCCTAGAATTCGCCCATTCTGGAGGTCTATTGTTAATATGACTTAATATATATATATATAATCTTACTTATTACCTACTTAAGCAAATTTTGTAGGGTTATGGTTCTAAGATATCATTGCTTTTTATTTGTTTTTTATTTTTTTTATTTTTTCTTGGGGGAACTCATTTTATTACCCATGACTGGTTTAACTCACCCTGCCCACACTGGTGTGAGAGGTGCGGGCTGGGGGCGGGGGGTGGGAGGGGTCTGGGACCTAGCGCTTAGCACAGCAGGTTCCCAAAAGGGGTGTTGAGGGTTAGAGTCCCGGACCAGACTAGGGACTGGTCCCTTTCTTAAAGGATATTGACATTATCAGTCTGACGGTTCTTATATATTCTCATATTAACCTGCTTTTCAGACTGTTCCATTCCCTGATTCCCCCCCCCCCCCCCTGGATCGGTTTTTATGGTCTACTTATTAATTTCTGCTATTACTGCAAAATGTTATGAACTTCCTCTAGATGCATACGTTGTGTTTATTGCTATGAAATTGCTGTAACCTTATTGAAAATCTCAATAAAAACTTTATTGAAAGTAAAAAAAAATACATGAGGTATTTGATCAAATGTGGGGGGGACTGTCCCAGGTATGGAGTCCTCCAGGTTTGTCTAGTTCATTCTAGACTACTGGTTATTAAGGTGGTAGGGGTCTGTGGTCAGTTAGTAGTCCTCGAGGCGGTGTTGCGGCTGGGGACAGAGTCTAACCTAGGTACCACAGATTCCAAAAAGTTGAAAACGTCAAGGATCTGCAATCTTTTGTTTAACTAGAGATGGAGCATTACAAAAGTTTATGTTAAAATATGTTTTGTGTTAATAAAATAAAACGGCCATTTAAATCCAAAAAAAACAAAAACAAAAACAAAAGCTCAATTCAAAACTCTGGGCTAGATTCAGAGATAATCTACGCCGGCGTATCTATTGATACACAGCGTAAACTCAAATCTGCGCCGGCGTATCTTCTTTCTGTATTCAGAAAGCAAGATACGCCAAATTTCAGCGTAGAATATGCAAATGAGCTGGATACGCTGATTCAGAAACGTACGTGCGCCCAGCGGTATTTTTTACGTCGTTTGTGTAAGGCTTTTTACGGTGTAACGTTGATCCTGCTATATGAGGAGCAACCAATGTTAAGTATGGACGTCGGGCCAGCGTCGAATTTTGTGTCGTTAACGTCGTTTGCGTAAGTCGTTCGCGAATAGGGCTTCGCGTAAATTACGTTCACGTCTAAAGCATTGTCGATTTGCGGCGGAATTTCGAGCATGCGCACTGGGATTCTTCCATGAACGGCGCATGTGCCGTTCGTTAGAGACGTCATTTACGTGGGGTCATGTTTTATTTACATAAAACACGCCCACCTCTTGCAAATTTGAATTCGGCGCGCTTACGCCGACTGATTTACATTACGCCGCCGCAACTTACGGAGCAAGTGCTTTGTAAATACTGCACTTGCCCGTCTAAGTTGCGGCGCCGTAGCATAAATAACATAGGCTACGCCCCCACAAACTTACGGCGGGCTACGTGAATCTAGCCCTCTCCTTTTTGTGGTTAAAAAACCCTCCAAAAAACTATGCAGCTAGACTGAGCAACTTCACTATATTTGCTTCTGGGTGGGACTGCAGTTTCATGTCATAGGACTTTATTGCATACATCTTTTTTCAATATGACACCTAGTCTGTAATATGCTCTGTGAAAGGGGGGAGGGACTGCAGTTTCATGTCATAGGACTCTATTGCATACATCTTTTCTTCTATATGACACCCAGTCTGTAATATGCTCTGTGAAAGAGGGGTGGGACTGCAGTTTCATGTCATAGGACTCTATTGTAGGGTTGTCCCGATACCACTTTTTTAGGACTAAGTACAAGTACCGATACTTTTTTTATGTACTCGCCGATACCGAATACCGATACTTTTTTTAAATGTGTCCCCAAATGCAGCCATGTCCCCCCACATATGCAGCCATGTCCCCCCCATATGCAGCCATGTCCCCCACATATTCCAGCCATGTCCCCCACATATTCCAGCCATGTCCCCCACATATTCCAGCCATGTCCCCCACATATTCCAGCCATGTCCCCCACATAATGCAGCCATGTCCCCCACATAATGCAGCCATGTCCCCCACATAATGCAGCCATGTCCCCCACATATTACAGCCATGTCCCCCACATAATGCAGCCATGTCCCCCACATATTCCAGCCATGTCCCCCACATATTCCAGCCATGTCCCCCACATATTCCAGCCATGTCCCCCACATATTCCAGCCATGTCCCCCACATAATGCAGCCATGTCCCCCACATAATGCAGCCATGTCCCCCACATATTACAGCCATGTCCCCCACATAATGCAGCCATGTCCCCCACATATTCCAGCCATGTCCCCCACATATTCCAGCCATGTCCCCCACATATTCCAGCCATGTCCCCCACATATTCCAGCCATGTCCCCCACATAATGCAGCCATGTCCCCCACATAATGCAGCCATGTCCCCCACATATTCCAGCCATGTCCCCCACATATTCCAGCCATGTCCCCCACATAATGCAGCCATGTCCCCCACATAATGCAGCCATGTCCTACATACCTTGATGATGCCGCACGTGCCGCCGTTAATCAGCGTGCGGGAAAAATGACAGTTTTCGTTTGAATAGTTGTATCCTCGCCACGTATAGACACTCCCCCTTGCTCAGGATTGGACAGATCATCCGTCCAATCCCGCACAAGGGGGAGTGTCTATACACGGAGGGGATACAGCTATTCAAACGAAAGCTGTAATGTTCCCCGCATGCTGATTAACGGCGGCGGGGCCGGCTTTGCGGTTTGCGGCGACGCGTTTGCGGCAGCGGGGGGGGGAAAGTATTCTATTTCAGTATCGGGGGTATTTGTGGGAGTACGAGTACTCCCGCAAATACTCGGTATCGGTCCCGATACAGATACTGGTATCGGTATCGGGACAACCCTACTCTATTGCATACATCTTTTCTTCCATATGACACCCAGTCTGTAATATGCTCTGTGAAAGAGTGGAACAGGATAACGCCAACTTGCCTTTTTGCATAAAAAGTTTCAGAACCATTCCGAAGATGAGAACAGTGGCAACCAAAGGGATTTATTTATCTGGCCATAGAGCTGCAGAAGACTCCTTTAGGATGCCAATAAGCATGAACAGGCCGTGTTCTCCAATTCAGGTTTAAAAAGCAAAATTTTCATATCTGATCGCTGTACTGGTGAGGCAGAAAGGGCATCGTGCCACAGGTTAAGGATCTGCTTGAGAACTGAAATAATTAAAGCTTTATTCAGTAAACATAAACAGTCATGTACAGTATTTCCTGTGTACTATTCATTGTATGCGGATAGAAATCATAACACACCACTGGCACAACCACTGCTTGTATAGTGATTGTATAACCAGAATACATAAACAAACTCTACATCCTTTATTGCTACAATCAAAAATCCTCCTCTTGGCAATGAAAGAGAGAGCGTGGGGCCGATGTGAGGCGACAATGAGTCTTCCTGGAGTGCCTGCAGGGCATAGAGAAGGGAGGAGGCCCCATTCATGGTGAGAGCAGAGTGTTCTCTCTGCTGGGATCACCAACCTGTCTTCTTCTTAGAATAAAGGAAACACAATTCTTGGGTAATATATATATATATATATATATATATATATATATATATATATACACACACACACATTTTATAAATATGTGTGTGTAATCTGCTTAAAGCCTCTACAAATCCTCCAAAATTATGAAGAAGCAGGCTGATGCCGCGTACACACGATCGTTTTTCGGCATGAAAAAAAACGTTGTTTTTAAAAACGTCATTTCAAATGATCGTGTGTGGGCTTCTGAAAAACGACAAAAAAAAAATTCGAACATGCTGCATTTTTTAACGTTGTTTTAAAAAATTTCATTTTTCGGGTTGTAAAAAATGATCGTGTGTGGACAAAAACGACATTTTAAACCCAGAAGCAAGTTATGAGACGGGAGCGCTCGTTCTGGTAAAACTACCATTCATAATGGAGTAAGCACATTCATCACGCTGTAACAGACAAAAAAGCGCAAATCATCTTTTACTAACACGGAATCAGCTAAAAGCAGCCCAAAGGCGAATAGAACTTCCCCTTTAGAGTGCCGTCGTACGTGTTGTACGTCACCGCGCTTTGTTCATCATTTTTCAAAAACGATGGTGTGTGGGCAACGTCGTTTTTTATGATGAAGTTGTAAGAACTAAATTTTTTGGACATGCTGAAAAACGTTTTTTTTTTCATGCCGAAAAACGATCGTGTGTACGCGGCATTAGCCGTGGCCTCCTGCAGTGATAGCAAGTCTGCTCTTTCCTTTGTTAATCTGTCCACCCGCATTTCTTCTGCGTATGGCATTTTTTTTTTTTTACAAATATGTTTTTTTTTATTGTTTTTCAAAAAAGACAAAGCATTGACGGTACAGTTCAGTGGCAACCACAACACAAATACATATCTGAGGATTTTTTTTAAAGCGGATCTCCCACGCAAAATAGTTTTTTTTTAAATGGTATTTTTAAATGTGTAATAGCACTGCTGTGCTAAACTCACGTTTCCGGTGTCCCCCCGCCGCTCCGCTGTAATATTGTCCCCAATAAATAGTTATATTCTGTGTTTACCTGCCGTTGCCATCTTAGCTATGGGCGTTGGATTCCCATAGGCAGGCACTTCCTATTTGCGGTGGATGCTGTCCCAGCATCCACCGCTCGATCTCGCGCATGCGCACTGGCTATGGTGACCGGCGGCATGAGCCAAGTCGCGCAATGTTTTCTAACAGAGACAGATATTATAATTAGGGAGCTCTGGCACAGGCTCCCAGCAGACACAGCGCGGCACAGGAAACTGGAGAAAACCCGAGGGGGGGCAGACCGGAAGCCTGGCTGATTAATAAGGTTCACGAATACTAAATTTAATGAAAATAGCCGATTCATCATTGTTTAGGAGCAGTATGAATATGAAGCTGCAGTTGAATTGAGGGTGGAGATCCGCTTTAATAATGGCAGGTCTTATGTCTAACTGGACAAAAATCGGTCAGTAATGTCCATGTGGACAGCGATGTCGTTAATAATAACATTGTGTAACTCATAACGCTGGTATTTTAAGTCCTAAAGTGGGTAAGGCCATTATCTTCCCACGGTTGTAGGTTCCCACGAGCTGTCTGAGCCCCGGCCAAAAAACGGTTGGGGGAAGAGAGAAAAGAGAAAACAGAGAACAAAGAAAAAGGAGGCGTATGGCATTTTTACTCTTTGGCCATTGGGTGGCCAATGATGACGTAACTCCTGTGCATGCATGCTACTGTTACATCGCTGGGGCACCCAGCCTTATTTTGGCATCTTACAGATAGCGGGGAGTGTAAAATGCAATGCACATGCTCCATGGACAGTGCACACAAAGAATAATATTTGCTAGCAGACAGTTAAAGAAGTTTTTGTCAGAAGAAACTTTTTTAAGTGAAATTCTACGTTTGCTGTAAAATTTGAGAAAACCCAACTATATGTTTGTTATGTGTTCTCATTGTTCTCAGTGTCGGTTCACACAAGAATGCGGTATGCGAAAGACGCCATCCATAAGTGGTTACTGCGGCATGTTCAAAACACACTGCCAATGGTACTGTATTGGTGGATTTAGTGCGGTGCGTTTTGTAAATGTAGTGTATGCACTAATTTTTGTGAAATCCAGTGCAATTTCAGCCCTATGAATGGGCTTAAAATCGCAGTGCAGGGGAACACACATCACATTCCTGTGGGATTCTGGTGTGAACCGGCCTTCACGCAGCATGTCTAAAAAACATTTTTTTAATGTTTTAGATGTTTCTTAGAAGAAGATGTCATAGCAGACTTTAAAGCGGAGTTCCACCCAAAAATTTTACTTCCGCTTTCAGTGAAGGTAACCCCATGACATGCTACATTTGCATGTAATGTCTTTGGAGGGAGGGGGGGGAGCAGATACCCTCTTTTTAGAGGCATCCAGCTTCCACTTCCTCCTGGGGCTCCGCGTTGCTGGAAGGAAGTTCACCTCTCCCCCCTCCCTCTGTGCAATCTTCTGGGACACGTCACAGGTCCCAGAAGATTGCTCAGCCAATCAGAGCGCATAGCGCGGCCCGCGCAGAAGCCACAGCCGGGCGCCCACAGTCTAAATGCTGGCGCCACTGAGAGAAGGAGGAGAGGAGCGGGCTTCGTTCGCCTGCATCGCTGGACCGTGGGACAGGTGAGTGTCCAATTATTAAAAGTCAGCAGCTACACTTTTTGTAGCTGCTGACTTTTATATGGGTGCATCTCACTTTAAGCGCTTCTGAACTAGTTCAGAGTGAGTCTCTTCCAATAGAAAGACTTAGGCCCCTTTCACACGGGGCGGATCAGTAATGATCCGCCCCGTGAACCTCTGCTTGATCAGCGGGGATCGCTCCAATGATCCCCGCTGTGCCGGCGGATGACAGGGCGGTCCCTGCACACAATGCAGGGACCGCCCTGTCTTTTCTCCGCTCTCCCCTATGGGGGGATCGGATGAACACGGACCGTCTGTCCGTGTTCACCCGATCCGCCAGACGGATGGAAAAGTAGGTTTTTCCCCCGTCACACTTTGGCGGATCGGAGCGGGTCGGATGTCAGCGGGCATGTAATCGCTGACATCCGCGGCCCCATAGAGGAGCACGGAGCGCCTGTTCAGGTCCGCCAAAAAAACTGGCAGGCCCATGCGAAAGAGCCCTTAAAGTGAGTGTAAACGATCACCTTGTAAATCACTCAATTTAGTTAAAAAAAAAACATTTGTGTATAGATATAAAAAAAACATTATAAATAGCCTTTTTTTAAATAAATGATCATATTGTTTTTAGCTGCATAAGAGGGGGAGGAGATGCAACAGTACACTGAACTTCCCTGTGAAAGTCTGTGCAGAGGGGGCATATCAGGACACGTTTGATCATTGGGGGAGAGCAGGCTAAGTTCCCAGCATGGTCAGAGAATTGACCACACTGTACTTTCCTACTTAGTGTGGTCAGTTTGAAATAGGAAAGCAGAGGGACTGGCAGGATCACCAGGGATTTGGCACAAAGGAAGCAATGCAAGGAAGAGAGGATACATTTCATACAAGTACATGGTATAGCAGGCACATATCAGGAATATGAAATGTTGGTTTTACATACTATTTAATACAGACCCAATTTCCTTTCATGACTATACAATGCAGAAGTCAAGCTTCTAAATCTTTAACCCTTTGTTAGGACTGGCAATGTTCATATCCAGTGTAGCCAGTTGCTGGGCTACAGCAATATGGAGATTGGGACATTACCCTTTATGCTTCTCTCCCTCTATTAAGATACTTATGTTACACTGTACCATCCTCCTCCAGCCAGAAGGGGGAGAGCTAAAGACAAGCAAGCCCTTGTGCCGCGTACACACGATAATTTTTCGGCATGAAAAAAACTACGTTTTTGAAAAAATGTCAGATCGTGTGTGGGCTTCACATAATTTTTCGGGTTCTGAAAAACGGCAAACATGCTGCATTTTTTAACAACGTTTTAAACGATGTTGTTTTTCGGGTTGTAAAAAATGATCGTGCGTGGGCTAAAACGACCTTAAAAACCCGCGCATGCTCAGAAGCAAGTTATGAGACGGGAGCGCTTGTTCTGGTAAAACTACCATTCGAAATGGAGTAAGCACATTCATCACGCTGTAACAGACAGAAAAGCGCAAATCGTCTTTTACTAACAGTAAATCAGCTAAAGCAGCCCCACGGGTGGCGTCATCCGCAAGGAACTTCCTCTTTATAGTGCCGTCGTACGTCACCGCGCTTTGCTAGAGAATTTTTTTAAAATGATCGTGTGTGGGCAACGTCGTTTTAATGATGTAGTTGGAAAAAACAATTTTTTTTCTACATGCCGAAAAATGTAGTTTTTTCATGCCGAAAAATGATCGTGTGTACGCGGCATTAGACTTCTATACAGAGCACTGAGAATCCTGAGAGTTGTAGCTTGAGATTGCAACTATTAAGACTGGGTTTACATTGGTGCGAATTATATCCAATTCACATGACAGGAGATTGTGACCGGCTCTCTATGGAGCCGGCTCACATAGCTCCATTGCGGCTGCGGAGCGGCTTGCACCATTGCAGCAGGGAGACTGGAATGGCCACTCACCCTCTGCTTCCCACTGCTGATCACTGGAGGCTTTTGGGGAGTGATCGAGGGGGCCCCCTTTCTACAGAGAGGTCACTGCAGCATTCCAGAGACTGGTGAGAGGGTTATTTATTTATTGCTGAAACTCAGAGCAGGACACCAAGTGTACCCAATCTATACTGCACTCATACTGCACTCTATGCCGCACTTATTCCAAACCGAAACTGCACCAACTCTATACCACATTATATCGAACCTTTACTGCATCTGAACATTGTCTACCTTGCACCTATGTGGAGACTATACCATTGCTATACTGTACCTTTACTGCATGCAGGTTAACTTGGCCTGTAGTTAAGTGCACCAACGCTCTTATAGGGCCCTAACAATAGCTGGCAGAAGAACATCTCAAAGGACTACCCCTCCAGTATTAGTCTAGGACAGTGTTGGCGAACATTGGCACCCTAGATGTTTTGGAACTACATTTCCCATGATGCTCATGCACTCTGCAGTGTAGTGTAGCATCATGGGAAATGTAGTTCCAAAACATCTGGAGTGCCAACGTTCACCATCACTGGTCTAGGACTACTAGCATTGCCACCATAAATGCACTTTGGCAGCATAGTTCCAGCACTCACTGCTCACTGCTACACTTGAGATGGCCTTGCTACTGTTTATGCTGATCTAGATTCCAAATGTCAAACTTTTCCCTTTGTATGCTAAATTGTGTTATTACTATTTTATGCTTGCCTAGTTACCAGCCAAATTGAGTGACAACATATTACGTTTCCCTTTACAACCTGGTTTGGTGCATGTTTTCTTTGATATAGCACTACTATTGGGTACTAAGTATTACTTTTAGTGGTTTGCTGTGATATTATATGTTTTTACACTCAACCTGGTGTCTCAGAGTGGCTGAGGTTCTTGAGAAGAACGAAGGACCCATCCTGTGGCTACTACAGGGGTAGCACTACACTAGTTTACAATTAATAAGATCTGCCATAACAGTACTGACTTGCTAAATTATGGCAAACACAGTTCTCTAGCCCACTCATAAACAAGTAGAACTAGTAGAATTATTTAGCGCTGGAGTTATAAGAAAAGATCATCTAAAATAGTAAGCAGCAACTCTTAACTATTTAAAGCAGGGTTCACCTGCAACAAAAAAAAATTAAAAGCCAGCAGCTACAAATACAGCAGCTGCTGGCTTTTAAAACATGGACACTTACCTGTCCAGGTCGCCTGCGACGTCGGCAGCCCCCCGCCGCCATCCTCGTGAGGGAATCGGGAAGTGAAGCGCTGCGGCTTCACTGCCCGGTTCCCTATGGCGCGAGTCGCGCTGCGCCATTCCCACTGGTCCCTGTTGTGTTCTGGGAGTTTCCCAGAACACAACAGGGGGTTGACGCGGAGGGGCCAGGAAGTGGTGCAAATACTTGTTTTATACAGGTATCTGCACCCCCTCCTCCCTGAATGGTGTCAAAGGTGACACCGGAGGGGGGGGAGGTTTCCAAAAAGCGGAGGTTCACTTTTGGGTGAACCTCCGCTTTAAGTTGTTCTATGAGATACGAACATGTAACTCATATAAAGTACAATGCAGGTTTCTCTGTTTGGCTGCAAAAGGGGAAAAATACTCAATCTATATTCATTCTCACAGCTATCAAGAAAATCCCCATAATTTGTGTCGTATGCATATTTACTTCCTTTGATCACCATCACCATCTAGTGCCCATAATGTGGTATTTTTCTGAAATACCTCAAATAGGAAAATATCACTTTGTGACCACTGGATGGAGCTGAGGATTATAGGAAGTAAAATTTTACACAAATTGTGGGGATTGTTTGTAACGGCTGTGCAAATGCTTAAGAGATTCGCTCACTGAATTTTTCATAAAATGATCCCTTAAATTAAAATTCCACTTTAGTGTAAACAGATTTATCTAAATTGCCTTTGGTAATGTACTCTTTTGTTCAAGACTTTTCGGGATGTGTTCTCCATGGTGGGTGTGTTTCCGCTGTAATTTACACTGATATGTACTGTTGCCAATGTATGCTGTAGTATTTTTCTTTTTTTTACAGATCAAAAGCTCAAAAGAATGCTGCTGTATTTTCAATACAAATCTTTGATGGATTAAAAAAAAAAAAACAGATTGATTAATGTTCCTGTAAATTCAAAACCAAACTCCATCTTTACCAAAAGAAAATATTTAATTAAATTACCCATGACTGTGTCTCAGGTGCCATTCCCTAAAGACACTCCACTCTTTCCCTCTTCTTTATACAAATATGCCTAATGCCTTGTACACACGACAATTTTTTTCCTTCGGAATTCCGCTCAAGCTGTCTTGCATACACACGGTCACACTAAAATCCGACCGTCAAGAACACGGTGACGTAAAAGACTACGACGTGCCGAGAAAATGCTTCCGAGCATGTGTCAAATTGCGAGCATGCGTGGTGTTTATTCCATCGGAAAAAAGCATACAGACGATCGTAATTTTCGATCAGATTTTTTTCCAACGGAAAAATTGAGAAAATGTTCTCTATCTAATTCCGTCAGAAATTCCGCTTGTGTGTACAAGGCATTACACCAATCTTTGCAGCATTTAGAAATGCCTACTGCCAAGGACAGAAGAGGAGGACCAGTAATGTTATCTCATAGACATAAATGTCGGCATGTTATTGGCCCACCCTCTTGTTCACCTGATGCACGCTGGGGACATGCAACGTCTGGCTTTTGCCAGCTATTTATTTAATTTTTTCCAACTTCATCATTAAAACGACGTTGCCCACACACGATCGTTTTAAAAAAATGCTCTAACAAAGCGCGGTGACGTACAACACTTACGACGGCACTATAAAGGGGAAGTTCAATGCGGATGACGCCACCCGTGGGGCTGCTTTAGCTGATTTACTGTTAGTAAAAGACGATTTGCGCTTTTTCTGTCTGTTACAGCGTGATGAATGTGCTTACTGCATTATGAACGGTAGTTTTACCAGAACGAGCGCTCCCGTCTCATAACTTGCTTCTGAGCATGCGCGGGTTTTTCACGTCATTAAAGCCCACACACGATCATTTTTTACAACCCGAAAAACGACATAGTTTAAAACGTTGCGAAAAAATAGAGCATGTTCGAAAGAAATTTTGACCGTTTTTCAGAACTCAAAAAATGCTCTGAAGCCCACACACGATCATTTTAAATGACATTTTTAAAAAACTTGGGTTTTTTACAACCCGAAAAATGATCGTGTGTACGCGGCATTGGAATTCATACAGAAAAACTGTTTTATTCAGCTAGACACCATGCTAGTGTGATATACGAGTTGAAGCTATCAAGGTAGTGACTGACATCATAACCCAAAAATGTAATTATGCTATTTTAATTAGAGTTCATTAAATAGTGGAGGGGGTAAAAAAAAAAAACAAGCACGTTAATTACTTTAATAAAGTGCCTTGTGAACAAAACCGGTTCTTGTCTCTGTCTGGATCCAGAGACAGGAATAGGGTAACATGCCATGTTATGAGTTTTGGAGACTTTATACAGTCTGTCCTCTCCCAACCTGTCTCCCTCCCTGAGCTCAGTGCTGCCTTTCTCTCCCAGGGTACAGGAGCAAATGCGTCATGTCTGTCCTCCTCGTATCGACGTGTGTGATTGGGTTAACTCTTCCACACCTGGGTTTACTTCTTCAGAGTTAGAAGGCTGTTTATACACACTATATACTATTTCTTTGCTTTTCAATCTTGGTTGGTTTTCTACATTTTGACGGAGATGAAGCACACAATATGATGCAATACATATGGTCTTATTTTAACACATTCTATAAACTTTAAAGTATAACTAAACTATAACCTTACTTTACCTATCATGCTGTAATCCAGGGTTCTCCGATCTTTTCAGTTGGAGGGTTACATCAAATCGTTTATAAATATTCATCATGGCCCAGAAAAAACAGTTTTAAAAATTAATGAATAGAATTTAAATAAGGGAATATATTTTACTTGGAGCTTTTCTTTGTATTCAGCATGCTACAGTTGGAGTCAGTTCACACTACCGCGACCTGGGGGGCGACTTGTGTCACCCCAAGCCACGCGACATGACAAATTACATGGAAGTGAATGAGAGCCGTCTTAAAGCGGGGGTTCACCCGAAAAAATGTTTTTAACATTAGATTGAGGCTAATTGTGGGAGGCACAATCGAGTGTTTTTTTTTTAAATCAATGCAGTACCTACCGTTTTAGAGATAGATGTTCTCCGTGGCTTCCGGGTATGGTCTTCAGGACTGGGCGTTCCTATTTGATTGACAGCCTTCCGACCGTCGCATACAGCGCGTCACGAGTTGCAGAAAGAAGCCGAACTGGCTGGCACTGATGGGCACCGATGAGGTGGCACTGATGTGGTGGCATTGATGATGGGCACCAATATGCGGCACGGATGGGCGGCATGTATAGGTGGCACAGATGGGCACAGATAGGTGGCACAGATGGGAACAGATAGGCGGCACGGATGGGCAGGGATAGGTGGCACGGATAGGCAGGGATAGGCGGCATGGATGGGCAGGGATAGGTGGCACGGATGGGCAGTGATAGGCGGCACGGATGGGCAGGGATAGGCGGCATGGATGGGCACTGATAGGCGGCATGGATGGGCACTGATAGGCGGCATGGATGGGCATAGATGGGCACTAACTAATGTGTTGTACTAATGGATGCCAATCAGTGCCAAACAATGCCTGCCAATCAGTGATGCCCATTGTGGGCACTGATTGGCATCCATTGTGGCACTGATTGGCATCCATTATGTGTCATCCCTGGTGGTCTAGGGTGGCATACCTTTGATTTAAATCCCTGGTGATCTAGTGGAATCCCTGGTGGTCCAGTGGGCATCCCTGGTGGTCCAGTGGGCATCCTCAGGGGGGGCTGTGCTGATAATCAATCAGCACAAACCCCCCCTGTCAGAGGAGCAGCCGATCGGCTCTCCTCTACTCGCGTCTGACAGACGCGAGTGAGGAAAAGCCGATTACCGGCTTTTGCTGTTTACATCGTGATCAGCCGTGATTGGACACGGCTGATCACGTGGTAAAGTGTCTCCTTGAGAGACACTTTACCTAGATCGGTGTTGCAGGGTGTCAGACTGACACCCTGCAACAACGATCGCCGCGATGCGCGCTCCCGGGGGCGCGCAGCGGCTCAGAATCCTGAGGACGTCATATGACGTCCAGTCAGGATTCTACAACCACTTTGCCGCCGTCAATCTGTCATTGGCGGGCGGCAAGTGGTTAAAGTAATGTATAGAAGGTTGGGCCGGAAAGTGACTCAAGCCCAGGGGCCCCCACCACCCTAAGGGCCCTTCCACACTTATGGACTGCAAAATCGTATGACAAGTCATTCTCCATTATTTTCAATGACTACCATTCATACTGGCACGACTTTAAGTAGTGCCAACTTCAAAGTAGTCCTTGCACTACTTTGGTCCAATTTTGATGCCACTTACACAGGCATTCATTGAAATTGCGGCCGCGAATCGCGGCAAAATTGCAGTAAAATTGTGCGACTTTGAAGTCGTACAAGTGTGAAAGGGGGCTTAGTCCTGCCCTGCATGCCTCCTGCATGTATCCTTACCTGTCAAATGTCTCCTCTCTGTCTGTTATGAGGCCAAAAGAAATGCAGATTTTGTGGATGGGACAGTTGACTCGAGCTCGGTGGGTGGAGTCGTGATGTCAGTAGACTCCCCGCCCACCTCTATACTCCCCTTGTTAGCATGCATTTTCTCCTGTGTATTTCTTACACTGAACTTCTGCTATGATCACTAACATCCAGTCAAAACCCAGAAAGCTCACCACATGACTTCAGCATGCTCAATCATGCGGAGGTGTGCAGCAGCCAATTCTGGGAGAGCTGAAGAAGAAAGGAGGACGGGATTTGAAGTACACAGAATGCCTCTCTCAGGCTAATGCATGAGATATGTAAATCACCTGTCACTCACAGCAAGGGGGAGAAATGGACTCCTATTTCTCTGTCTGTCTGTTTTGATCTCACTGAAAAAAGATAGGAGGACCGATCAGAGTTGGATTAACACTTTGTGGCGAGACTGGGCACAGATGACATTAAATCCTATACTGTAAAAGGTGCACGCCTTAATTAAAAAAAAATTGGGTTTAAACGATAAAAATGAAATATTCCTTTAAATGTCATGCCGGGGGGTCCCCTTAGTCTGACTGTAAAGTAGCGCATCTTTCCGATGTTTATTACAGTACTGCAGCAAAATTAAATTTCTAAAGGGAAAAAATGTAATTTAAATCTCAATAAAATTAAAAATTGTCGGCTCCCAAGCAATATAGATAAAAAGACATTAAAAAAAAAAACGGCATGCGTTAAGGCTTAACTCTTTTTTTACCTTCATGCATTCTATGCATGAAGGTAAAAAATCTCTGTGCAGCAGCTCCCCTCAGCCCCCCTAATTACCTGAGCCCGATCTTCCTCCAGCATTGTGCACAATAGCTTTGGCTCTCCGGGGACTCTCCCTCCTCACTGGCTGATGGTGGGGCTGAGTCACGGCTCTGTCTGTGAATTGACACGCAGGGCAGCGGCTCGGGAGCAAGCCTGCCTGGGTGCCCCCAGAGCAAGCTGCTTGTTCTAGGGGCACTCAGCATGCCTGAGAAAAAGGAGGATCATGGCTGCTCTGTGCAAAACCCACTGCACAAAGAAGATATGACATGTTTGTTATTTTTTACCACTTGCCGACCACCTCACGCCGATATATGTCGGCAAAGTGGCACGTTCCCACAAGACAACGTATGGGTACATTGTCCCCTTTAATAGCCGCCGGGGGCACATGCGTGCGCAGATCGTTCTTCCTAGTAAGTAGGAACAGCGTTATGTCTCCTCCCCCCAGTCAGTCCCATACCCTTACAGTAAGAAACACTCAGAGGGAACACATTTAACCCCTTGATCGCCCACTAGTGTTAACCCCTTCCTCACCAGTGAAATTTACACATTAATCAGTGTATTTTTATAGCACTGATCGCTGTATGAATATCAATGGACCCAAAAATGTGTCAAAAGTGTCCGATCTGACCACCGCAATGTCGCAGTACCGCTAAAAATTGCAGATCATCGCCATTACCAGTGGAAATAATATATACGCTTATTTTTTTTTTATCAAAAATATGTAGAAGATATATTGGCCTAAACTGATGAAGAAATTTGTTTTTTAACCACTTAAGGACCGCCCACTGTATATATACGTCCACAGAATGGAACGGCAGGGCAGATGGATATACCAGCACGTCCTGTACATCTACCCAGCCGTGGGTCACTGGCGCGCACCCCCGGGACCGTGGGATCCGCGGACCCGATCGCCGCTGGGGTCCCGCGATCGGTCCCCGGAACTGAAGAACGGGGAGAGCCGCGTGTAAACACGGCTTCCCCGTGCTTCACTGTGTCGGCTGCATCGATCGTGTCATCCCCTTTATAGGGAGACACAATTGATGACGTCACTCCTACAGCCACACCCCCTACAGTTGTAAACACACACTAGGTGAAGCATAACTCCTTCAGCGCCCCCTGTGGTTAACTCCCAAACTGCAACTGTCATTTCCACAATAAAGAATGCATTTTTTGCTGTGAAAATGACAATGGTCCCAAAAATGTGTCAAAATTGTCCGCCATAATGTCACAGTCACGAAAAAAATTGCTGATCGCCGCCATTAGTAGTAAAAAAAAATAATAAAAATGCAATAAAACTATCCCCTATTTTGTAAACGCTATAAATTTTGCGCAAACCAACCGATAAACGCTTATTGTGATTTTTTTTTACCAAAAATATGTAGAAGAATACGTATCGGCCTAAACTGAGGGAAAAAAATTTTTTTATATATATTTTTGGGGGATATTTATTACAGCAAAGAGTAAAAAATATTGAATTTTTTTCAAAATTGTCGCTCTATTTTTGTTTATAGCACAAAAAAATAAAAAACGCAGAGGTGATCAAATACCACCAAAAGAAAGCTCTATTTGTGGGAAAAAAAGGACGCTAATTTTGTTTGGGAGCCACGTCGCACGACCGCGCAATTGTCAGTTAAAACAACGTAGTCCCGAATCGCAAAAAGGGGCCTGGTCCTTTACTTGCATTTTGGTCCGGGGCTTAAGTGGTTAAAAACTATTTGGGGATCTTTCTAAATTGTCGCTCTTTTTTTGTTTATAGCGCAATTGTCAGTTAAAGTGGCAAAGTTGCGTATCGCAAAAAATGGCCTGGCCATTAAGCAGGAAAATCTTCCAGTCTGTAAGTGGTTAATGTAAAAAAAAGGCTTTAACATCACTTTAAGCTTGTCATTGTTCTCTGTCAGTGTGTCTATGGTATGACTTAATAAGTATTAAGGTTAGCCATTGGCTTGCCTGGGTTTGTGGGAGGAGCGTGGGGCTTCATATGCTCGCCCTCTTCTCCCAATGCACGTCGGCGCTGCTTCCGGGTCAGGACGCATCACTTCCGGTTCCGGGATCCTCCTCCTCCTCCTCCTCCGTCCGTCCGTCCGTCCGTCCGTCCGTCCGATCGATCGATCGATATCGCCGCACATCGTGGGCGGCTAATCCGTCGGCTGGCGGCGTTCACCCGTGTCGGGGGTGTGGCCTGGCTCCCTTCTTCGTTCGGGTGGCATTCTAACCTCCGTGCGCGCGCCCTTGCTTCGCCCTGGTAGGGTCAGGTAGGTTTGGGGGGGCTGGTCATCTCACGGACCGGGGGGGGGGGGGGCGGATCATCACGTGGATCGGGGGGTGGGCTGGTCGTCATACGGACTGGGGGGGGCCTGGTCGTCCTCCAACTAAGAGGAGGGGGGGGCTGGTCATCTCACGGACCAGGGGGGGCTGGTCATCACACGGACCGGGGGGGCTGGTCATCATACGGACCGGGGGGGGAGCTGGTGTTGGGGAACGTATTGTTGGATTTCTGGCCATTTCTTTTGTTGGTATGCTTTGCATAGATGCTGCTATGTTTCATGCTTGTCAGAATAGTCTTGGTGGATGGGGGGGGGGTATGGGGGGGCTGGTTTGTCGTGAGCTGGGTATGATTTGCTTTCTTCCATCCCTTGTGCAGGGTGTCTGTTTTTTCCTGCAGGTGGCAGTATCACTGCAGGTGTATCAAGGTAAGTACTGCGGTTAGGTGGGGGGGTGGGGCACGGGTAGCTAGGCTGGGCCTCTGCTTCAGGGTATCACTGGGGGGGCGGCGGTGGTGAGAGGTTTTACCCGCAAGCATCATGGATCTTGCTGGGACCTGTAGTCCCACGGTGCACCATCAGTCGGTCCCCTCTGAGCCACGCATACTCACCGCTTAGTCACGCTGGGAGTGTTAGGGGGAGGGTTTTCACGTTGGGTCACGGCAGCGCGGTGCCACTCCTCTAGCTTCTGGGGGGCACAGGGCATAGTTCTTTACACAGCTTCACTCTGGCGCAACATGGGGTGTGCTGGGTTAGGTCTCAAGCATACCTGTATCTGGCGCATCGGCTACAGGCTCCGCGGCCGCACGGCAGCTCTGGGCCATGGCCTCGCACATGGCAGGCTCAGGTTACTGGGTGCATTCTGCCCAGGGTCACTTTCCACCGCAGAGCACGTTCACTCTGGGTGGGGGGTGATGGCGGTACGGTGGTTATCATTTTGTTAATTATTCGTGATATATTTTCGCAGGTGGATTCAGCTGTGTCTGCGCCAGCGAGGTGTGTCTGTTTTCCTTTTGAGGGGATTTAGTTAGGTTACATATTCAGATCCGTCACGTCTTCGGATCAGTACGGGCTGAGTTTTCGTTTTTAATTGATTGTTTGCAATCAACTCGCCTGTACGTTCATACGTCATACGTTGCATCACACTTACACGCCTATTTCTGCCTACCACGGTCTGTAGGTTCTAAGCCCTGAGTGTGCGTTTTTAATTACCTGTGCAGCGCCACAGGTGCTCGGGCTCGCGCTACATGCACGCAGGGGGTCATGGTCATTAGTTTGTCATGCGCATGTCTTCGATAAATTGCACCACACATTAGGTAGTTGCGGGGTTGTCGGGTGGCGTAGTTGACTTGTTGGTTGTTTTTTATAGGTTGTGAACATGTCCCACGTGTCAGAGAGTGAGGATCTTGCATTCATCCCGGCCACACCGTCTAGGGGCTCTGAGCACGGCAGCTCACCATCATTGAGAAGCTGGACTGTTCCCAGGCTCATGGCCGAGCTCCGTTCCAGGGGCATTCCTTTCGCGGCCTCAGCCAGAAAGGCAGAGTTATTCAGACTCCTTTTTCCCACGCAGTCCATACCGCAGCCATCTACCAGTACCGATCAAGCATCCCTGCTCACCGCTTTGACACAAATCCATACGGTGCTGAACACTCTTTCAACCTCCGTTCAGCTGTTGCAGGATAGGATGGATGTTTTGGAGGCTCGGCCGGCCGGTGTGGTAGTCCCGGCAGCTGTCCCGATTCCAGGGCCGTCGGCTGCCCCGATTCCAGGGCCGTCGGCTGTCCCGATTTCGGGGCCATCAGCTGTCTCGATTCCAGGGCCGTCGGCTGTCCCTGCTGCGGTCACAGAGAGGCCGTCTCCTCTGGCGGTTCCCGCTAGTTTCGGTACGATACCATCCATCTCCCCTGCCCATTTTATCCCAGCCAACCTGAAGAAGGATATTCTAGAAGGCAAGGACGTTAACTTGGCCTCGCTCCTCATTGCGTCACAAGATGTAGTGGAGAATAAGGCGTATGCATGCGGGGAGGTCTCGGTGGTCCTCAGGACCCGCGATCCCAGGTTGAACCGCAAACTTAGCATCGCCGAGTTCGTCCTGGCCTTCGGGATTTTTAGGGACATCATTTGTGGGGTTAGTCCTGCCAGGAGGGAGGAGTTGGACCTCTATTTACATAAGATCGTAGATTTGGCCCACAAGTATGGCGGTAGCTCGTTTTACGACTATCACAGATCCTTCTCGGCCAAAGTCGCGGCCATGTGGGCTCAGTTCCAGGTGGTGTCATGTTGGAGCGTGATCGATACTGAGCTGTTCTGCAGGCATTTTGCCAGCCAAAAGTCTCCAACATGTGCCACCTGCCAGTCTGCGGCCCACACGGCTAACTGGTGTCCTAATATTGAGCATCTGGGGGCAGTTGGGGCCAGCAGGCCTGGGTCAGGCAGCTCTTCTTCAGGCCCGTCGGGCTTAGTTGACAAGCTTGGCAGGCCTATCCATGTCCTAGGGAAGTCGCAACTGTGTAATAATTACAACTACACGACATGCAACTATAATCAGTGCAGATTGTTGCACGTCTGTGCAATTTGTTTTAGGGCACACCCCAAAACTGCTTGCCCGATCAAGCCCGCAGGGGCTTCCTGACTAGGTGTAGTGAACATTCCACGGCTGGATTTTTGGTTGGCGCATCACCCTTCGCAAGCGCTCAGGCGATTTTTGGTGGAAGGGTTTGAGGAGGGCTTTCATACTGGCCTCATTTCTCTTCCGTCGCAGTCGCATGAGTGCGGTAATTTGTTATCTGCTACCACTAACCCTGAATTGGTGGATGAGTTGCTAGGGGTGGAGTTGGCCAAAGGTTTCATCATTGGGCCGTTTTTGTTCCCACCATTTGCCATGTGGAGGGTGAGTCCTGTTGGGGTGGTGAAGGGGAAATTTTCGAATAAATATCGTTTGGTGTACGATCTGTCTGCTCCTCATTCATCACCCATACCCAGTTTGAACTCCCTCATCCCTTCAAGGGGATTTTGCATTGAAATACGCTTCCGTGGACTCTGCCATCCAGCACAGTTGGGTGTGGGAGCTTGGTTGTCCAAGGCGGATGTGTCCGATGCCTTCAAGCTCCTCCCTATCATGCCGTCTTTGTGGCAGTGGTATGGCATGAAGTGGCGGGGGCAGTTTTTCTTTGCAACCAAGCTGACATTTGGATCCAAAAGTAGCCCGTGGCTGTTTGACACATTTGCCTCAGCACTCAACTGGGTGTTGGCTGAGCGGTTGGGGTGTGGTTAGGTTTTGCACTATTTGGATGACTTCCTGGTACTGGAGAGCCCGGCTCAGGCGCCCAGGGATCTTGCCACACTTACCGATCTGTTCAGGGATCTGAATGTCCCCTTGGCTGCCCACAAAATGGAGGGTCCAGCTACCACAGTCACCTTCCTTGGGATCACGTTAGATACGGTACGAATGGTTGCTAGCTTGCCACAGGACAAGCTGGTCAGGATTCGTGGGGTCATCCATGGCTTTGTGAGATCTCCAGTATGTTCTAAGAAGGAATTGCAGTCTCTCTTAGGCATGCTGAATTTCGCCATGCGTATTATCCCACAGGGTAGGTCGTTTGTGTCTCGCCTGTTGGCTCTCCTGCCGCTCTTTCAGGAGGCCGACTCGAGAGTGCGGTTGGAGGCCGATGCTAGGGCAGACCTGCTCATGTGGGATTTGTTCTTGAGGGACTGGAATGGGGTGTCCTTGTTCATCCGACTCCCCACCCCAGCCTCCCCCAGGGTGTTTTCTGATGCCGCTGCATCAGTGGGTTTTGCGGCCATTTACGGGCGGCAGTGGCTCGCTGGGCCCTGGCCTCCAGAAGTGGCGGGGATTCCGGGATTTTCCCGAACGTCCGCTTTATTCGAAATTATCCCCATTGTGGCCGCAGCATATACCTGGGGGCCCTCGTGGTCTGGCCATACGGTCGTGTTTTTTACCGACAATATTGCCACCGCGGCTATCATTAACAAGGGGAGGTCAGGTTCCCTTGCTATCATGGCGTTTATGCGCAGGCTGACCTGGTTGGGGCTCAGATTTAATTTTGACTTTCGGGGGGAGTTTATCAGCGGGGTGGACAATGGGGCGGCAGATGCATTGTCCAGGTCTGATTTCCCTCGTTTCTTTCGGCAGCATCCGGAGGCGGATCGGAGGGGCTTGCCGGTGCCGCCATTTGCCCAGCTGAGGTTGGACTGAGAACCTTCGGGTGTCGGGCAGCGGAACTTATCCATGGGTCTTTGGCCAGTAACACACGCAGGGCCTATGAGACGGCTTGGAGGTGTTTTTGCAAATTTACGTCCCTTCATCCTTGCGCCAGAGGTCATGATATCAGTTACATGTTGGCCTTCATGGCTTTTTGTCATGATGGTCTAGGTCTGTCGCATAGTACCATCAAGGTGTACTTAGCAGGTATCCAGCATTATTTTTCCCTGGCTCAACCTGCATCGCCGTCCATTTTTGCGGCTTATCCCGTCAGGGCAATGCTCAGGGGTATCCAGAAGGCGCAGGGAAAACCGGTGGTGACACGTCTGCCCATCTCAGGGTCCATGGTGCGGGGGTTGGCGGATTTACTGGCCCTGTCACCTTTCGGGGTGGGTCCCAGTTTGGTCTTGGAGGCAGCAGTGTTCCTCTGCTTCTTCGGATTCCTCAGGCCTGGGGAGGTTGCCAGAGCAGGGCCCGACTCCCCGGCGCTCCGCAAAGGGGATCTCATCAGGTGGCCGGATCATTTTTCTTTGCAGCTGCCCAATAACAAGACTAGGCAGGTGGGGCAGGGGTTCGTGGTAAAGTTTTATAGCTCCAACATGGCCTGGTGTCCGGTGAAGGTCTTGGACCGGCTTGTGGGTTTATTGGCCGCAGCTCCGCCTGAGAGCCCCTTGCTTCCCTTTCCTACCTTGGCCCTCTCCTCATCCCAGTTCATTTCCCATATAAGGATTCTGGTTGGGAGGTTGGGGTTTAACCCGAATAGGTTCTCGGGACATTCCTTTAGAATCGGTGCTGCTTCTGCAGCTTCCAGACAGGGGGTCCCGGCTCATGTCATCAAGTACATGGGCCGCTGGCGGTCCTCGTGCTTCCAGCGTTACATTCCAGATCCCCACGCAGAGGTTAGGCAGGCTTTTGAGGTGTTATTGGTTTAAGCATGTATCTGTTTCAAGTTGCCATTAAACTATTACTGTACCTAAATTGGTGTCCTTTTGCCCTCTTTTAGGCGTACCCTCACGGGCGACCACGGCACACCTCAGGTCGCTAGGGTTGGGGTAAGGCGTTGATTACTATCCAGTATTCAGGCTCCGAACACAAGTATTAAGGCTAGCCATTGGCTTGCCTGGGTTTGTGGGAGGAGCGTGGGGCTTCATATGCTCGCCCTCTTCTCCCAATGCACGTCGGCGCTGCTTCCGGGTGCCCACCCACCCAGTCACCCTTTTTTAAATTACTTCTTCATAGGGTATGCCCTCTTTTAGGCGTACCCTCACGGGCGACCACGGCACACCTCAGGTCGCTAGGGTTGGGGTAAGGCGTTGATTACTATCCAGTATTCAGGCTCCGATCACAACTTCTGTGAATGGCTCCATGAGCTCCACAATAAGTATTACCCACACCTATCTGTATAAACACATATGATGGATTGCATGCCTTGATAAGGATCTTATTTAGTGGTTGAAATATTTATGGATGTTTCATATGAAACAATGAAATATATGCTTTAATTGCTGTGATTAAAACTGTACTGCAGGCAAAAATAAACTGTACTTTTAAAAGTATGTACATAAAAAGTAATTGTTTTAATTACTATTAGTGTAGTGCACAATAGTGCTATTATTTTTGTGTTGCTGTTGTCCACATTCAGTCCTATCTCCTAACATAGCAGAAGGGTAAAGTAGATCTAAACCCCATACGGACCACATTTTGATGTCACCCTGGGGAGTCCAAAAAACTTTGTGATGTTCAGATTTCTAAGGCAGTTTGAATCTGTTTGGTGACAGGCGGATGGAGGGATTTTTTTCAGACGGATCGGCGTTACCTCACCTCCAGCGCTGATTCCTCGCTCCTCTGCTCACTGCTGTCACTTATAAACAGAAAAGCCCAGATTCTCTGTTTACAAGTGACAGCACTCCTCTCCCGGTGGCACGAAACCCTCTCTGCTCTGGTAAGCCTTCAGTGAGGTTGCCGTTCTGAGCGAGAACACCTACTCCTATCTCTTATGAGCAAACATCCCCCTTTTAATCTCCTATTTCAGCCAGCCCTCACTGATCCCTAATGTCCCCCCTCCCACTGATCCCCAATGTCCCCCTTTCTCCACACTGATCTCCAATGTCCCCCTCTCTCCACACTGATCCCTAAAGTCCCCCTCTCTCCACACTGATCCCAATGTCCCCCTCTCTCCACACGTATTCCTAATGTCCACTCTCTCCACACTAATCCCAATGTCCCCCTTTCTCCACATTGATCCTCAATGTCCCCCTCTCTCCACATTGATCCCTAATGTCCCCCTCTCTCCAACACTGATCCCAATGTCCCCCTCTCTCCACACTGATCCCAATGTCCCCCTCTCTCCACATTGATCCCTAATGTCCCCCTCTCTCCACACTGATCCCAATGTCCCCCTCTCTCCACACGTATTCCTAATGTCCACTCTCTCCACACTAATCCCAATGTCCCCCTTTCTCCACATTGATCCTCAATGTCCCCCTCTCTCCACATTGATCCTCAATGTCCCCCTCTCTCCACATTGATCCCTAATGTCCCCCTCTCTCCACACTGATTCCAAAGTCCCCCTCTCTCCACACTGATTCCAATGTCACCTCTCTCCACACTGATCCCAATGTACCCCTCTCTCCACACTGATCCCTACTGTCCCCTCTCTCCACACTGATCCCTAATGTCCCCTCTCTCCACACTGATCCCTAATGTCTCATCTCCCCACACTGATCACTAATGTCCCCTGCTGAACCCTGCACTCTGTACATAGCACACTCATAAACCTTGCACTCTGTACTCAGTGCACATCTGAGCTCTATTTCAGGGGCAGCTGCATTTAATTGGGGGAGGGGGGTTGTCTGTGTCGGCGGGAAGCATCACCTCGATGAAATGAGTTTGCTACCTCCCTGAAATTTGCAGGTTGAGATGTCTGGGGTCAGTGGGCTAGCCAGCCATCTGCCCCATATTTTGTGGAACGCTTTAGTCCTCTTATGGATGTCAAAGGTACGTTTATATAGAGGCAGGGAATCATTGACAAGTTTCAGCCACATATTTCCCATTGGGGTCTCTGACCCATTCCCCGTGAGCAGGAGGGACTTCCTTGCATAGAAATAGAGGATGCAAAGTAGTCTCTTAGCCTGAGGCTGGACAGTGAGGTTACCAAATATGCCCATCAGACAGTGGACAAGTGGAGCAATGGAGAAAATCAGCAGTTTGTCCACAACTGCGGAAGCTGCCAACAGAGCGGGATAGTTCCATGTTATACAGCCTAGCAGGGGTGAGGTGTGAATGGTGGAAAATATTTAGTTGAATGACCATGTCCCTCGAGGCGATAACAGAGGTTTTGAACATATCACAGAACTCAGACCTATCCTCTTCTGTGATAGAGATATCTCTTGAGCCCTCTGAAACCTAGGGTTAGTGCCTGTCATGAGAGTGGAGTAATACATGGATATAAGTTTCGTCTGGTCCGGGTCTCTCAGAAGTATTTCCAGGTCAGGCGTCTTAATAGGACTGAGCACAGAACCAAACTGAGTGCGTATATCATGTATGAGTTGGAAATTGTAAAATAGGTATGTCAATGGGATGTCAAAGTCTGTCTGTAGTTGAGAAAAGGATATAAAACCCTGGGGGGTATAAGGATGACATAGGTATTTCCATCCCTTTGATATCCATCTGATGGGGTCAGGTATAGAACATAACTCCTTAAGGTTAGTGTTGAACCACAAAGGACTGTTGGGGGAGGTCTGTCCTGAATCAGTGGACATTTTCACAACTACCATTCGGAATAGGGATAGGAGGTTTGGATTATTGACATGCCCGGTCCGAGTGGTATGCATTCCCTATAGACAATGTTGTGGAGTGTCTCAAATGAGGAAACTTTGGCTCCCTCTGTAGTGGTGCAGGCATTATCAGAGTTAGGGTGAAGACAATCATGAATGTTACCCAGCTGGGATGCTAGGAATTAAAGGTAGAAGTTAGGGAATGCCAGACCTGCCATATGTGAGGGGGGGGTGCAGAGTTTCTAGTGCAACTCTAGGGGACTGCCCATTCCAAAGGAACGCAATACAGATGGAGTCAATGCTTTCAAAAATTTATTTGGGAATTTTTCAAAGTGAATTAGCCATAACATACAGTATTTTAAGTAAGTAAATCATTTTAAGGACATTGGCTCTCCCCATGAGATCCAGGGGCAGATATTTCCACTGTTTGGTCTATGTCTGTAGTTGTAGCAGTAGGGGCCGTAGATTATTGGCAATATACAAGGATAGTGGTAACTGAACTATAACCCCTAGATATTTAAAAGAGGTAGCGACTTGCAATCTAAAGTTCGAGTGAATCAGTGGAAGTACAGTTTGACCCAGTGGAAATAAGGTTTATCTCAGTTCACCGGGAATCCGGAATAGTCCCCAAACGTGTTAACTTCAGACAAGGCATTATCAAGAGATGTGTAAGGGTCAGCTAGATAGACTAGAGTATTGTCAGCATAAAGAGATATATGCTCTTTAATGTCATTTATAGGAAGACCCTTAACAATCGGAGAGCTATGTATCCTTACAGCACGGAGCTCCATAGCCAAAGCAAAGAGGAGGGGCGATAAGGGACACCCCTGCCTGGTGCCTCTAGTAATCAGAAAGGGCTCAGCGCCCTGAGAGTTAATTCTCAGCCGCGCAAGCGGTGATGTGTAGAGTAGCCATATCCACGCAATGAGTCGAGGGCCAAACCCATACAGTAGCAATAACTGAAAAAGATAAGGTCACTCTACACTATCGAAGGCTTTACACGTGTCTAGTGACACAATCACACAGGTTGAGGTACAGTCATGGGGATAAGTCAAATTGTGGAACAATCTACGAATATTCATTCTGGTTGAATGGCCTGGTAAAAATCCCCCTTGATCACTCCCAACCAATTTCGCAACCCCATTCAGACGATTATTCAACATCTTGGCCAAAATGTTAACATCCACATTAACCACTTAAGCCCCGGACCTTTAGGCAGCTAAATGCCCAGGCCAGGTTTTGCGATTCGGCACTGCGTCGCTTTAACAGACAATTGCGCGGTCGTGCGATGTGGCTCCCAAACAAAATTGGCGTCCTTTTTTCCCCACAAATAGAGCTTTCTTTTGGTGGTATTTGATCACCTCTGCATTTATTTTTTGCTCTATAAACAAAAATAGAGCGACAGTTTTGAAAAAAATGCAATATTTTTTACTTTTTTCTATGATAAATATCCCCCAAAAATATATAAAAAAATATTTTTTTCCTCAGTTTAGGCCGATACGTATTCTTCTACCTATTTTTCGCAATAAGCGTTTATCGGTTGGTTTGCGCAAAATTTATAGCGTTTACAAAATAGGGGATAGTTTTATTGCATTTTTATTAATGTTTTTTTTTTTACTACCAATGGCGGCGATTAGCGTTTTTTTTTGTGACTGCGACATTATGGCGGACACTTCGAGAAATTTTTACACATTTTTGGGACCATTGTCATTTTCACAGCAAAAAATGCATTTAAATTGCATTGTTTATTGTGAAAATGACAGTTGCAGTTTGGAAATTAACCACAGGGGGCGCTGAAGGGGTTATGTTTCACCTAGTGTGTGTTTACAACTGTAGGGGGGTGTGGCTGTAGGAGTGACGTCATTGATTGTGTCTCCCTATAAAGGGGATGATACGATCGATGCAGCCACCACAGTGAAGCACAGGGATTTTTCTAGTAGGATAGAAACCCCACGGGAGTAGTTGGTATGTGTAGCGTGTAGCCAGCCAAGGGCATTTAAGGGACCGCAGTTTAGCATTTGTGAGGTGAGGCTCTTGAAGGCAGACAATATGTGGCTTATATTTTTTAAGGAAGGAGAATACCAAGGACCTCTTAAGAGGTGAGTTCAAGCCCCTGACAACCCAAGAGATCAGTTTTAGCACATTAGCCATATTCAGTCATATACAGCATAACAACATAGGTAGGATCATGGGGAGATGCAATACAACATACAAAACATTGTACGAGAGAGACATCGGAATAAATGCACCGTAGCAACAAAAATGAATCAGCAAAAGGAGCATAAAAAAGTCCAGCCAGTCCCAACAACTAAAACATGAGAGGAGGCAAAAAATAAAAAATAAAAAATTAAATACCTTTCCCCCCTACCCTGCTTAACCATCCCAAACATAGTGAGCTTTGGTTCCTAAAGAAGAAAACAAAAACCTGTGGCCTCGCCACCTACTGGAGTGGGGGAGGTAGTGGGTCCAGAGAGGCTCTCTGTATAGGCGAAGGTTCCATCCGGCAGGATATAACAGTAACCTGTAAAATAAGGCACAAACAGTGATAGCCATATAAGGAAAGGCAGGGATTACCTGCCGATTAGGAAAGGTGTTATAGCCTACAATGGCATCTGACAGTTCCGTCACAGGGGTAACATATAGCAGCAAAGAAGGAAAGAAGGGTTGGGTGCAGTCCTCAGGTTATCTGTAGCAATGGAGTGTAGGAGGTAAAAGGAAGGATAGGGTGACCCACAGGTGCTCAAGCTTGTTTCAGGAGAGATGGGTAGTGAGGCAGAGAGGAAGAAAAACTACTGAGTAGAGCATCAGTTGTGGCATTGTCTAGGTTGTTTCGCAAAACAAGCGTCTATCCAAGCAATAGCATCCTTTGGACAAATGCAGAAGTGAGCTTTACCCTCATGGATGATCCACGGCTTAGCAGGGAAGAGCATCGCATATGGCAGGCCTTAAGCGCGGAGGCGGTTATTTTTTGCAGCAAAGGATATGTGCTGGCGTTGAACTTCATCCGAGAAATCCAGATATATGTTGATATAATTACCATTAATCTTGAGTGGGCCCTTTTCTCTAGTAAGGCGCAAGATGGTAACTTTGTCTTGAAAATTGAGGACTTTTGCAATCAGGGATCTTGAGGGGACCCTTGAGGGAGAAGGACGTGGAGGGTGTGATGTGCATGCTTAATCACAAAGGCATGGGACAACACCTCCATCCCAAAAACATGTCGCAGACAGGAGTGAAGGAACCTTTCAGGGCGGGCCCCCTCTGAACGCTCAGGGAACCCCACAAAGCGGAGATTGTTCCTGCGAGAGCAGTTCTCTAAATCCTCAATTTTGGCTCTAGCTCATTATTAGCCATGCGCACAGTGGCAGCTAAGGGGTGTACTCTGTCCTCCAGGGAGCTTATACTTTCTTCCCCCCCCCCCCTCGTTCGCTCCCCCAAGTTTTGCACATCTTGCTTCAATAGGGAAAAATCAATATGGATGCTTTCCATCTGAACTGTAAGGGAGGCCTTGCAGTCTTTTATAGCTAGCATGATTTCAGCCAGAGTAGGCTCCTCTGAGGAAGAGCCTGAAGAATTACAGTCTCCTGAGCATGTAGGGGAGTTTAATGAAGTTAGGAGGTCAACCTGAGTGTGGCTGACTGGTGGCCCGTATTTAATCACCATCATGCCTGCCTTGGGAATCCCGCCATCTTTAGGAAGGATATGGTGCTTTTTGGGAAAGGATCGGACACAGGATGCCTGCCGGATGTCTGTGTAGAGCCAGAGCTACAGATCTAAGCAGCCACACTCATGAACTCCAAGCCACACCCCCGACCTTGCTTTTTTAGATGAAAGATGAATAGTCTACTGGGAAAATATTTACAATCAATACATGCAGTTTAATGCATAATTTCACATTACTATTTTTTTTTAAACTAGTCATTCTATAAGTTGGAGGCAGCCATGTGCCTACAGTGGGTGTGTCTGAGAGTCCTCCACGGCATGACAGTCAATGTTGCATAGGCACCCATACACAAGGGTGGATTTCTGTTTAGTACGATTTTTTGGCCTGCACAAGTAGGTAGCGCGGGCTTGGAGGTGAGGTCACTATCCAAACTTTTACCTCCCCTAAAAGATCAGATGCTGCCTGACTAGATTTTCTTGTATACAGCCAGCTAGCTTAAATCTTTAATCCCTTCTTCGGTCAGCTTGTTACTAGAAAGTGCAACCTCAAGCCTCCATGTTATCGGTGCTTTCCTCCAAAAATAAATACACATTAGAATATCACTCAGCTCTAACGCATTTGACATCAGGGAAAAATAATCCCAGTCATATGTATGCACGTAGAAGATGATGTAAAAATCTTTACTTGCCCTGAAGGAAGAAATGAGTTATTGGAATTGATTATTCCATCAGAAATACAGACCAGCCTCTGTGCAACACCACACACCCTGGTGACACGTAAAAATAAATAATACGTTTGGAATGCACAGTGTGATGTTGTACGCACTCTACTTTACATGCAACAGAGGTAGCTTTGACTCTTTAGAACCTTTTCTAAATGTTTTTTCAATCATTAGAATTTAATAATATCAGATTGGGGTATAGAAATTCTTCTGTAAATTTTGAGACAGCCTGGCCCCTGGTCATGGTCCACGGGCTTCTGAGATCGGTTTAATAAGACTTCAGAGGTCTTTTTTTAGACCCTTTATTTCTCACCTGCCCTCCATGACAAAGCACTCAATTCGCTTCTTCCCCGGCCTGGAAAAATTACAATGAAAACCAGAAGTGATCTAATGCATGTCGCTTCTGGGTACTTACTAGGTTTGTTTTTACAGACATTTGCTAGTCTTCCTCTTCCCTACCTGGTGGCACCCACCATGCTAGTCCCAGGTATGCAGTTTGGACAATGAGGGTAAATGTTCCAGGGGTGGGGAATTATATATACCTGCTGAACGTACTGTAGAACTTTCCCCCAGAGGGTTGCTATTGCGGGTTCTCTGTTCTGCCACAACTCTGAACTGCTCCATGCCCTCTGACACGCCTGGTTAGTTAGTGGGATGTGGCAGACACCTAAATGAGCGTAAAGCGGAGTTCCACCCAAAAATTTAACTTACGCTTTAAGGACTCCTGACCCCCAGACATGCCACATTTGCCATGTCATTTTTTTGGGGGGGGAGTGGGTACCTAGTTTTGACAAATACCCAGCTCCCACTTCCGTACATGGTGCTTCGTTGCAGAGCGGAAGTTCTCCTCTCCCCCTCCCTTCCTGCAATCTTCTGGGACACATCACAGGTTCCAGAAGATCGCCTGGCCATTCAGAACACACAGCACGACTCCCGCATACGCAGTGCGCACCCGGCTGTGAAGCCACAAGCTGTCACAGCCGGGTGTCCACAATTGCAATGGCGGTGCCACAGAGAGGAAAAGGAGAGAAGCGAGGCCGCATCACTGGACCATGGGACAAGGGAGTGTCTGTTTAATAAAGGTCAGCAGCTTCACTTTTTGTAGCTGCTGACTTTTAATAAGCACAGAAATGGGTGGAACTCCGCTTTAAGTGTTAGTATAGTACCATCATTGTATTACCATATGGAAATAGACAGCAGGCTGCTTGATTGTAAGTGTAGCACCCTCTACCTAGTGCAGGTGCTAGAGTGATATTTCTGGGGTTCACCCAGAGTGCAGGCCGAGTTTGGGTCCCTGAAGAGGTTGGCGGAGTGGTCACCCCCTTGTGAAAGTTACAAAGAGGAGTGGAAGACTGGGAAGTCCCAATTCCTTAAAGGAGGAGATGGACCAGAACCAGCAGTGGGAACTGAGCAGGAACCCTGACAAGTAGCAGGCACCTCTTTCTACACAGGCCTACCACTACCCAGACCAGAGCGCCCACCTACTGTCAGTGGGTTGTGAGGGCCCCAAATGCCTGCGTTGTCCAGGGAACAGGGAATCCTAGAGAACTTCCGATATTCTCTCGGTTCCAATGAGAAGTACAAAGAAGGGTGGATCTGGAGTGGGGCCTGGACTTCCCATATGTCCCGTCCCAGATTATGGATGGTGTGGAGAACTTCCTTGAAGAGTGGGAGGATGACCTAGTCTGGGACTACCTACACGTCCCCAAGCCATTACGTGTGCCAGACAGTGAGGCCTGTTTGTTTTGGGTGGGCTGGGAGTGGCCTTGAGTAGGCTGGTGACTCACAGACAGCATAATCTTTAAGTTACCTCCCTTTTGCTTCTAGAGGCTTCTCTGGATTGGCAGGGGGCAGGCCTCCTTAAATACTCAGAGTCAGACAGCTGGGGAGGAGTTGTTCGGGTGGAAGAACTGAAGATGGAGTATTGGGCTGTCAAGACCTTTTGAGGAAGCCCCCTACTCTGGGGAGGGGGTTGTGACCTTGGGCCTGGGGCTTGGAGTTGTACAGGAACCCCACACAACCCAATGGGTGTCCTAAACAGGAGCAGGAGAGGACAGCAGGGAATACTGCAGGGCAAGCCTCCAGGATCCATCAGGTGGCGGTGAGTGACAGGCACAGTCGGGAGAGCTGGGAGAGGCATGCCGGAGCAGACTGGGAGTGTGCAGTCTGAGATGGATGTAGAGTCAGCGGGAGAGACTGTGATGTTACTGGCAGTGAATTTGGGCTGCTGCAGTTGGGAGGACTGCCAGGGTCTGCAAAGGGCTGACTGGAATCAGCAGTCCATCAAAGAGGGTGGCTAGCATTCAAACTTTTGTTGCTACACTATAGGAGCCTACGGTCCCTGCCTGTAACAAGGTACTTTTCTAAGGCCTGGCAGGAACCAGTGTCAGGCCTAACCATGAGCTAGTGGCGCCTGAAGAATTGTGCTGGAGGGAGAAGGAGAGATAGTCTGCAGCAAAAGTAGTGCAGCAGGAGAATTTCTAAATTGTCCCAAGCCCTTCAAGAATCTTTCTGGGCATCCCATTACTTCCTTAACCCCATCCAAGTTTAATCCCTCAGTAAAATACAAAAAGAAAGCTGATGGACCTTACATTGGCTTGGAGTGTCTGGAAGTAAATGCGTAGGGTGACAGGTGGGCCACATCACTCAGCAGCCTTTACGGGGGTACCGCTACATAAATAGAGTAAGTATATTATTGCAATGCCAAATAATTGGTATTGCATAAAAACAATAAACAGGTAAATTAAACTGTTTGAATGCAATGAACTAACTGACATGAATAAGGGCTATAAAATGGCAGGTAATCCAGATCACAATGGTGCATAGAAAAATAGAACTAATATCAGCAGCACAGGTGAAGAGCAGAGTAAACAGTGAACCATATAAACAAATGAAGAACTTTCACAGCAAGGAACATTCTCACAGTATTTCTTCTGCATTTCTTCTGCATTAAATCACTATGCACTCTGTATACAATATATGTCCTTAAGTGTAGTTTAGGATTACACATATTCTTTTCCTGAAAAGAGGTACCCCTGTAAGGTAACCGTTTTGATTTTGTATATGACGCCTGACTTGCTACTTTACCCGCCTAAAAGGTGGGACCCAAACTGTATGGTGATGCTCTTGTTACTGTCTCTTTAGGACTTCATACAGTGAATTACGTTTGGAGCTACTAGGCAAATAGGCAGTTTCCTGTTGTGCCTAACTGCAAAACAGTGGTGGAATAAACACAGCTGCCATTCTAAAGTAGATTGTACAATGTCAGAAATGGAAAGGCCTGTCTGTTTGGATTTAGATTGAATGGGTTGTTTGGCTAGATACTAATTTTACATTAGCTTTGGTTACTCTAAAGAAGGTTCTAAAGAAGACTGTACAATAAAATTGTAATGTGTTTGGTCAGCTTTACCGTTAGCCAAGCACAACATGCAACAGCTAGATTTTTTTTCCCAGGGGTCCACATAAAAAAAAAAAACGAAGGGTCAGTACACTGTTCTTTAGGCTTTAGGGGGCCAGACTTTGGCCAGTAGGAAAATGAAAATGCCTTGGCTTCAGTGGTCAGCTGGAGGTAAAAAAAAATGTGACAGGGTTGGTGGTCAGTGGGAGTAAAAAAAGGAATTTACCTAGCACCTGTGGTCTGTGCAATGAGGAATTATGCCTCATCGTTTGGGAAGTGGGTGTAATAGTGCCATAATGTTAGTATCAGTTGGAGAAATGGTGCCCTACCAGTAGTGTCAGTGGGTGAAATACTGCCCCATCAATGATGTCAGTGGTGGGAATAGTGCCCTATCGTTGTTGTCAATGGGAGGAATAGGGCCCCATTGTTGGTGTCAATGGGAGGAATAGTGCCCCATCCTTGGTGTCAGTGGGAGCAATAGAGCCCACTATTGGTGACAGTGGAAAGAGTAGTGCCCCATTATTGCTGTCAGTGGTATGAATTGTGCCCTATCATTGGTGTCAGTTGGAGAAATTGTGCCAGATCAATGCTGTCAGTGGGAGGAATAATGTCTCATAATTGGTGCCAGTGGGAGTAATTGTGCACTATCATTCGTGTCTGTGAAGCCCTGTACACACGATCAGTACATCCGATGAGAACGGTCCTTCGGACCGTTCTCATCGTTAACCGATGAAGCTGACTGATGGTCTGATGTGCCTACACACCATCGGTTAAATAACCGCTCGGGTCAGAACGCGGTGACGTAAAACACAATGACGTGCTGAAAAAAGTGACTAAGTTCAATGCTTCCAAGCATGCGTCGACTTGATTCTGAGCATGCGTGGATTTTTAACTGATGATTTTGCATACTAACCATCGGTTTTGACCTATCGGTTAGGCGTCCATCGGTTCAATTTTAAAGCAAGTTCTACATTTTTTGACCAAAGGTTAACTTACCGATGGGGCCCACACACGATCGGTTTGGACCGATGAAAAGGTCCTTCAGTCCGTTTTCATCGGTTTTGACCGACCGTGTGTACGCGGCCTTAGTGGAATTGTGCCTCATAAGTGTTATCTAGATTGGAATTATGCTGCCTGCTTTAAATTCACATCCACTTTTTTATTGTACGTACCACCAAAGAAGACAGTCTTCTGATCCTTTTCATCTCTTTTTCTTTACAGTTTAGAGATGGCCAGAAGAAACAAAATAAGAAAAAAAATGAAGCTTAAGATTTGATGCTGCCCTCTCTTTGATGCTACACTTGCCTACAAATGCCATGGCAGTTAATTCCTCCTTGGAAGTGGGTTCACAAGACTGCAGGTCACTCAGGTAACATGTAGCCAGCGTTCAAGTTCAAGATTGACACACTGTAAAGTTTGATCTGCTGCTGTTGGCTAAGTTGTAGAAGCATATGCATATTTGATCTTATTGGAAACTACCACATTCTATCGCTAGATTAATTAAGCAAGGCTTTGCATGAAGCAGTGTTGGGCTGTTTATTATCCAAATCGGTGCACTGATACTACAAATAAGAATACTGATTTCCCACTTTCCTATTATTCTCTTTTTGACTTTTTGTTTTCATTTCTCATGACATGCTTCTAGCCTCAGGTGTATATTATTACATCTTCCAAGAACTGCCAAGTGAGGCAAGCTTACCTAAGGTTTCATCTGCAGGTTTTAACTTTTCTTGGGAAAAGAAAAAAAGACAAGAAAAAGAATAATAGACAGAAAAATAACTATCAGCCACTCAATGAACATGACATTTACCTTGGCCAACTGACTATTTTCTTTGCGGTTTTACAGAGCTTACCAGGGCATACTGGGTTAATTCTGCGCTGCCAAGCACGAGATAGAAATACATTCATCAAGCAGAGATAGAACAAGGTTTTATGAACACAAAGCTTTGCCTTCCTCCGCCTTCTAAACACACAGCTAGAGACCTGAAGTCTGAGGGTTCATATTGTTTGATAGTTCTCTTGCCTCGCTCATTAATCTCTGCCTCGTGTCTGAGACATGAGAAGGGAGCAGAGATTACCATAAAACTGTGTAAACAAGGCTCAGATGAGAGTCAGGGGGGAGAGATGGAGTTTTTAGGACAGCCAGACTGACAAAAAAATTGAAGGAGAATAAAAAATAGGGCGGAATGTGTGTTAATGCAGAACTTCAGTCACATGTTGAAAGAAAGCCTTAAGTAGTCCAGTTTGCAAGAAGTCATGTGAGCAACACAGCAAGCATGTGGAAGAAGGTGCCCTGGTCAGAAGAGACCAAAATTGAACTGTTTGGCCTAAAAGCAAAACCCTCTGTGTGGCAGAAAACTAACACTGCACATCACCCTGAACACACCATCCCCACCGTGAAACATGGTGGTGGCAGCATCATGTTGTGGGGATGCTTTTCTTCAGCAGGTACAGATAAGCTGGACAGAGTTGACGGGAAGATGGATGGAGCCAAATACAGGGCAATCTTAGAAGAAAACCTGTTAGGCCCCGTACAGACGAGCGGACAGTCCGCTGAATACGGTCCGCCGGACCGTTTTCAATGGACATGTCCGCTCGGAGATTTCTGTTTGATGGTTGTACACACCCACTTCACATTTACAGTATTTATCGGCGTATAACGCGCACTTTTTCCCCCTTAAAATCAGGGGGAAATCGTGGGTGCGCGTTATACGCCGATCCCCGCTTTCTGAGCGCCGCCGCCGACATATACCAAGTGCAGTACACTCGGGTACACTCGGCTGGGTTTGGCCACGCTCGGCTCTGCGTGGCCGAGCCCAGCCGAGTGTACCCGAATGTATTGCACTCGGTATATGGCGGCATTCAAAAACAGCACGGGAGAAGCGGGAAGAAGTGGGGAGGACACCACAAATGCCGCAGACGGACGCCGGACCGGACAAGGCCGCCGATGGACGCGGCCGGGCAAAGGTAAGTAACTGTATCTGTAAATTGTCAGTATTTCTTTTTTTTCCCCTAGCATTCTCCTCTAGGTTTGGGGTGTGCGCTATACGCCGGTGCGCGCTATAGGGCGATAAATACGGTATGTGCCACGTTTTTAGTTTTAACATGAAAAAATGTGGAAAATTTCAAGGTGTATGAATACCTTTCCAAGGCACTGTAATTATTTAAAAAAAAAAAAAAGCAAAAAGTGCAAAAGTGGTGGAAGTCATTGGGCGCCACACACTTCTTGGATGTAAAAGAGGTTTTATTTCTTTTGACAGTCCTTTTTATATATTTTGGGAGAAAGAGGGTTAGGGCCAGAACACCCTTAGATCGTTGCAAACTCAATTGGCAAACTCAGAGACTTCAATAGGTGAACAGCCATACAGGAAAGGCCCCAGCAAGGCACCACTTTTGCATGTGTAGGATCTTCAATGGTAAGTCCTTTAACAGTTCCTAATTCAAACGTAACAGTTCTATCAGCTTTACTACAATTCTACTTGTACTTCCTGGCCTCTCACTGGACCCACGGATTCACTTACACTGAATCCCGTGAGCTCCTCAAGGCTTTTGCGGTTGTATCCCCATCAAGCCTCACCCACGTTTCCCTGCTGGGTCCCTAGCTTTGCACTTTGGATACCTTTAAGCTTCACCCCTGCTGACTGGCTCGGTCCCTAGCTTGGCACACAAGGCTGCTCTGCAAGCATCACCTCCGCTGATTGAGTCCCTGACTTGATCACCACCTCAAGCCCCAACCCTGCGCTGCCCTCTTACTTCTGGATAGGCCCTCACACAGCTTGGCAGCCAGGTGCCCCCAGGATAGGCCCAATCTCTGGCCTAGCAACCCATGGCAGACGACACACATCCACCCAGACGGCAGTCCAAGTGGCCCAGAACACAGATCAACTGACCTCACCCAAATATATAGGCTCTCCCAGCAGGCCAAGGGATTAAAGAAAACACCTGCCCATTGGCCGGGACACCCACATGCTCATAACCTCACCTTTGGCTGTCCTTCTCATATCTAAACCACTAAGTGCCTGGCCACCTAGTGGTGGAAGAGAAAAGTGCAACAAGGCCAAACTTATGCCGCATACACACGATGGACCGTTTTCATCAGACGAACCGATCGTGTGTGGGTCCCATCGGTTTTTTATCCATTGGTGAAAAAACTATGAACTAGTTTTAAAATGATCCGATGGTTAAAAAACCGATAGAAAAAAACGATCGTCTGTGGGCACGTCCATCGGTTAAAAATCCACGCATGCTCAGAATCAAGTCGATGCATGCTCGGAAGCATTGAACTTAATTTTTCTCAGCACGTCGTTGTGTTTTAAGTCACTGCGTTCTGACACGATCGTTTTACTGATGGTGTGTAGGCAAGACTGATGAAAGTCAGCTTCATCGGATATCTGATGAAAAAATCCATCAGACCGTTTTAATCGGATGAACCGATCGGAGAGAGAGCGAGAGAGAGAGAGAGACAGACAGACAGACAGACAGACAATATTTTGTGTGGCCACCATTATTTTCCAGCACTGCCTTAACCCTCTTGGGCATGGAGTTCACCAGAGCTTCACAGGTTGCCGTTGGAGTCCTCTTCCACACCTCCATGACAACATCAACGGGCTGGTGGATGTTAGAGACCTAGGCTCCTCCACCTACATATATATGTAGTTCCTTGGGGTTTATTTAGGGAGCTCCTTCCTCATCAAATTCCATGTCAGGGATAGCTACCATAGTTAATTTGTTAGAGATCCATTGATTCTCCCTAAGTTTGGCCTTGTTGTACTTTTTTCTTCCACCACTAGGTGGCCGGGCACTTTGTGGTATTAGATATGAGAAGGGCAGCCAAAGGTCAGGTTATGGGTATGTGGGTGTCCCGGCCAATGGGCAGGATTTTTCTTTAATCCCTTGGCCTGCTGGGAGAGCCTATATATTTGTGTGAGTTCAGTTGATCTGTGTTCTTTACCACCGCTGCCACTGCCATCTGGGTGGATGTGTGTCGTCTGCCACGGGTTGCTAGGCCGGAGATTGGGCCTATCCTGGGGGCACGTGGCTGCCAGGCTGTGTGAGGGCCTATCTAGAGGTAAGAGGGCAGTGCAGGGTCGGACTGCGGCTTGCAGTACAACCAAAATTGACGGTTCTGCCGGCCGGAGAACCTGTCAGTGGTCGGAGGTAGAAGGGAAGCTGTCGCCACAAAGGGACCAATCGCCTTTACCAGGGACCCCAGCATTGATCATTGTATTCTGACGACATGGAAACCTCCTGTTATCATAATAGAATAGTGCAGCAAGATGGATTTTCCCATCAACACTGACTGTGTTGAAGGGGGAATCAACATAGGGCTAGATTCAGGTAGGGGGACGTAAGTTTGTGCGGGCTTAGTGTATGTTATTTACGCTACGCCGCCGCAATTTAGAGAGGCAAGTGCAGTATTCACAAAGCACTTGCTCCGTAAGTTGCGGCGGCGTAGCGTAAATCTGCCGGCGTAAGCGTGCCGATATCAAATTGTCAAGAGGTGGGCGTGTTTTATGTAAATAAAACATGACCCCACGTAAATGACGTTTCTCACGAACGTATCCCAGTGCGCATGCTCCTAATCACGTCGCAAATAGTCAATGCTTTCGACGTGAACATAATTTACGCAAAGCCCTATTCGCAAATGACTTACGCAAACAACGTAAAAATTTTAAAATTCGACGCGGGAACGACGTCCATACTTAACATTGGCTATGCCTCATATAGCAGGAGTAACGTTACGCCGGAAAAAGCCTTACGCAAACGACGTAAAAAAATCCGCCGGGCGCACGTACATTTCTGAATCGGCGTATCCAGCTCATTTGCATATTCTACGCTGAAATCGATGGAAGCGCCACCTAGCGGCCAGCGTAAATATGCACCCTAAGATACGACGGCGTAGGAGACTTACGCCGCTCGTATCTTAGCCTAATTTAAGCGTATCTGGTTTCCAGAATACGCTTAAATTTACGATGGCGTAGATTCAGAGTTACGACGGCGTAGATTCAGAGTTACGACGGCGTAGATTCAGAGTTACGACGGCGTATCTACTGATACGCCGGCGTAACTGTTCTCTGAATCTAGCCCATAATCTATGGCCAGCCTTAGGCCTGGCTGTGATGAATGTGGCAGCACTGACAAGGTGAATATAAGTTGGTTGGGGGTTCCCTTTAGAAAGACATTGTCACTTTGGGCAAGGTGACAGCATCTCTTTAAATAAAGTACTTATAAAGATAATGTTTCAAGTCTGGAGCTTGCTGTCTACTTGGGGCAGACTGCATTGAGTCAATGGCAGCTGTTTCAGCATTGCTATTTCCAATTCGAGACAGCCTGTTTGTCAGTAGCTCACAGTGAGTTTAGTCCATGACACCACAAGCTGCTAACAGAATCCAGAGCGAGTGAAACAAGTGCAATCATTGTAAAATGAAGGATTTTGTTGACAGCACCTCTTACAGCCAGCCACACAGGGTAAGGCTGGGGGGTGAGAAGGGGAATAAGCTACTGTTTGTAAGTGTGTTTTTACTCGGAAATTTTAGCTGTGGTCATTAAGATAATCATGTCGTTCTGAGGACATCGCCTCTCCCAGCGCTACAACATCATTGCCAAATGCAGAAATAAATAAGGTACACACAGCGCTTTCCAAAAAATTAAGATGCTATATTTCCAACCCCCTAGAGCCTGAAATGAATATTCGTTTTATTAAAAAAAAGAAACCACCATTTTTACGTTGAGGTGTCAAGGATTTCTTTTTTTCTTAAGCATTCGTCTATAAAGCCTTAATGGACAGCTCCACCCAAATTTGATATTATGTGTTAATGGGGTTTACGTTATGCGGTTGTTGGCAGGTTGCAACATGCTGGCTTCTTTTATTTCAGAGACTCCACTGGTGAGTCCTCACCAGAATTCCCACAGCTGTCCTGTGCCAAGAGTTGATGTCATACCCCCCTCCCATGGATTCTCCTTAATTTAAAATAAACAAATAACCGGTGAGTCCAGCTGTGAGTGGCACATTTATTATGGCTTTGTAGGAGGGCCAGAGACAGATTATTGTAGGGAAAGATTGCCAGAGTCCCAGAGAGAGCTAAGTAATCGAGTGGTTCAACCCAACTGTTTCCGGAAGAGCTGCCGTTAAAGGAGAACTCTATTTGTGATCTTTGCTAATTCAACTTTAGCATCTGATAGAAAATTACAAAGGCAGAGGTTACCTTTGGAATAGCTTCCAACTATCCCTGATTTTGAAGAACAATCTCTGATTTAGATCCCCCTTTCCTCCTAATTTTTCCCTCATTTTGGTCCGATCTATATAGTTGTATATAAAATGCACTATTTATCTTTTAAAAAGTGTTCCCCAGTGCTAAACCTTTCATCCAATTTCTAAATGGTTGCATTTGTAAATTTCAAAAGCCAGTACAGTAAAACCTTGGGTGAGAAATAAGAGGCGCTAGCACATATGTGTATACATAACAATACAAATAAATATTAAAAAGGTGACCGTAGTGGTGATGAATAAATATAAATAATATGATAAATACAACAATCAAATAAATAACAGTGACTGCCCCCAAATGGGGAAACACATTGAAATGTGAATGAATAATTAATTATCGTGCAAAAGAGTCCATAAGTAAAGTAGATGGGTGACAGCTACTTGAAGGATGATACAGCTTGATTAAAGATTTCCACCTTCACCAAAGCAAGATAAATCACCAAAAGTGCTCATGGATGGCACCTTACCGCAAGTTGTTGACCACTTTAACTAAAAAGAGGTCAAATAGGCATGAGTAAAGATTAAATTCCAGGCTATGTTCTTGTAGTCTCGATACCGCCACACTCCATACCACATGAAGTATTCAAAAAAGAAAGAAAATCGCCATAGAATAATAACGTTTTATTTTATGATAAAAACAAAAGAACAACGCCAAATGGCCTCTTACTTGAAGGGGTGCCTTGCCCCGGCACTGAGGTTGAAGGCGTGTAGTGAGTGGAAGGAGAGATGTGATCCCACGCCAGCGATGGAGCCTGCAGAGCCGCGTTAGCGTGCGTTCCAGCTCTCTAGGAGGGAGAGCCAGCGGGACCAGGAAGTACGTCAGTCGTGCGTGACCTGTACGCCTCGACGTACGTTTCGTGATTGCCACGTCGTCAGGAAGCGTCGTAAAACCTTGGTTTGCGAGCATAATTCGTTCCAGAAACATGCTTGTAATCCAAAGCACTTGTATATCAAAGCATTTTTTTACAGGGTATAAAAGAGAAGAGAGGCACCTCTAAGTGTAGCAATAAGTTACTAAATGTTGTACCTTCATTAAATTTAACCATATTGCTACCCTTAGAGGCTCCTCTCTTCTCTTTTGAATGAAAATGAATGAATGAATGAAAAACTTATAAAGCGCGGCGCATGCGAACTGAATCGCTTCTGGGCGCTAGTTGTTCGTGTCTCATGACATCAAAAGAGCAGAGTTTTGATCTGTCTTCTGAAAGTCAGGTGGTTTTCCTCCAACCGAATGCTGGTTGGTAAAGCATTCCATAGTCTCGGACCTTGAAAAGCAAACCTTCTTTCTCCTTTGGACTTGTATTTGGTTTTTGGTACCCTGACCAGATTTTGGTCGGTGGATCGAATTGTGAGTTCTTTTATACTCAGTTGTGACATGACGCTACTCTTATATCAAGACATCGCTTGTATATCAAGGCAAAATGGATTAAAACATTTTGCTTGTCTTGCAAAACGCTCTCAAACCAAGTTACTCTCAAACCAAGGTTTTACTGTATAGCGGAATAGTAGTGGTAAAAAAAAAGCACTTGGGGGTTTAGGTAATTTTTTTTTGTGTATAATTCTCCTTTAAACGGGGTGTGGCAGGGTGTGTGTCTTATGCCTACATACTTTTGCTAATTGTCACATACCTGGTGGAGATCGAGCTGGAGAGAGGGCTTCTCTTGCACCTCTTGTCCAACTCCCCTGGTAGTGATGACAGGGAGTGAAGGACACAGAGTGGCACGAGATTCTATGCTGTGGATGGCGCTGGCTGGGCCTTGGCAAGAACCAGGTGGCTGAAGAGCGCTGGGTAGGCTCTGAGAACTGGAGCTCTGTATCGCTGGGTCAGCAGATGGATGTGAAGCCGGGACTTAAGCCAGGGGGTCATCACCAGCCGGACTAAGCAGGTAGCGAGACGAGAGGCAGAGACGGGACACAGGCTGGGTTCGGTACACAGATGGGCAGCAAGGTACAGGAACATCAGACAGAAGCGGAGTCAAACACAAGCCGGGATCAGGTAGGCAGGCGGAGGTCAAGGAGCAGGTTCAGATGAAGCCGGGTCAAAACATAGGAAGCTGGAACAGATCAGGTAAACGGGCACTAGTTGAAAGACCACTCAGCAATGTTCATGTGTCAGGGTTCAGTTTAAATAGGCTTACTTGGTGCCCATACGTGCGCTCATTGGCGCGCTGGTATTGGCGCGCGCCCGTGTGCACCCGCGCATGCACCAATACAAGTCCCTCTTTGTACACACACTGGTGTGCCCGTGCTTGTGCGCAGATGCGCGTCTGTTAGCAGGACTTCTCTTACACTAACAGGTGTCCCTTGTTTTATCTAAAGAAAAGTTGGAAGGTATGCCTTTAGTGTGCATCAAACTGATTTGTAGGTTCAGAGGTATAAGCAGCTGAAATTTTTCCAAAACACACGTTGTGTAAAATTGTGAGAGCTATTTAAATACCTAAAATAAATAAATAAATAAATACATTTCCTTTGAATGTCACACTTCACTGCTGCGAAAAGCCGCATCATGCTTTTCTGGAAGCAGACATAGGCCCCGTCCAACACAGTATCCTGGCCTAGGCAAACAAGGCCCAGGCCTATGGCAGCACTTTGCAGGGGGGCAGCACGGAAAGTGTCCCTGCTGGCTTGTGCTACACTGTTGGTGCAACGCAAGCTGTTTCTAATTTTGACTGTCCTATCATCCTGAACCACAAACCTTCATCACTGTGCTATATGTGTTCTGCTGCACCATTGGCATGGTTATATCTTCTTAGTCCTCTCCATAAAATTATCAGAAATGTGTGCTTAATTAGAACTATAGGCAACACTTATTTTTTTTCATTTTGGATAGAGTAAGGGAGGGTTATAGCCCCTGTCAGTTTATTTTTTTTACCATCCCTGTCCCATTGCAGAGATTTCCCTTCACTTTCTGCCCCATAGCTAAACAGGAAGTGATAGGAAATCTATGCAAATTAAGGGAATTCATTCCCCCCACCCAGGCATTGAGAACTAGTGTCCCCACTCGAAAATGTCAGGGTGGGTCTTAACCAGAAAGCGGTGTGGCCTTGGCAGGAAGGGGGTGGGTCATATTTAAATTAGGGTGGGCACAAGTTTAGTCAGGCCTAGGGCAGCACAAAACCTAAATACACCACTGGCCCCGTCAATATGTGTCTGGTTGAATAGGGTTACTGAAATTAATGGGTTGGAGGACTTGGTGGCCACAGAGTGGGGCCTTCAAGAAAAATCCCTCAAAGAGTGGTTCTACTGGTGCAAATTTACTTATTTGGAGGAGTATGTGGCCTTGCTGGACTAAACTGCCTTTCTGGAGAACCTGAAGGCCACGCCGCTGGTTTTGCTGTTCAGGAGGGATGGAGGAGTGGATGGAAACTATAAATTTCTGTCCCCTTCTTTCTTCACTCCCCCCCTCCCCACTCCCCTTTTCTCCCCCCTTGCCTCCCTCCCCACCCTCCCCCTCTTTATTACATAAACTATCTCTTCCTGTCTGGAGCTTGGTTACTCTGTTAGACCTGGGGCAGCATTAAACTGTACCTAAGATGGTACATTGTCCTCTTTCACTGGGCCCCTGATTAAACATGGTGTTATTTCTGATGTTTATGTTTTATGATCTCTGTACCACTGTCATGTGCATATAAAAAAAATAAAGAATTGGCCCTATCCTATGGTGCTTCATAATCTTCCCTGGAGGCTCATTGACCAAAGTGATGACCTACTCCCAATTTCTATGGGTACATATCCCGAGTATCTCCTGTATGCATATTAACACTGATCGGGCTACTGGAGTGCTTTTTATTTTACTATCCATCTCCTGTAATGGAATCTACTAAATCCCCAAATTAGTTCAAAGAAACTGATTTTCTTTTAGTTTCCCCTTGTGGCAACCAGATCATTTAAGTTAATGCTTCTCAAAAACATTTGTATGCTATGTTGCCTGTGATTTATGTTTTGCTTCTATTGATGGAACGCTGACTTCATTCTAGTCACAGGCAATTTGAATTTAAATGCCAATATAATCTTGATCCAGACATGCTTCTGATAGCTATCACTGGAATTAAGATTTTTTCCCCTCTTCTTGAGGATCTACTATAAACAATTCAATGAGGTTTAACTTACATAGGATACAGTAGGGTAACATGAGATGGTTTATATAATGGGGGCACTTCTGTCTCTTCTCAGTTGGAGTGTTAGTGTAGTATTTGGTAATTATCCATGTAAGCATGCTGAGATTTTTCTTTTCAAATGTATACTTACTTTTTATCTTTGAATTGCTAAAGTTGAAGTCTGCCAAAAAACTTGCTTTAGTTCTGAACAAAGTAGGTAAGGGTCACAATTATCTCACAGGTTTTTCCACTTAGTATCAGGGCTCTCCTGTCATGATCTATACTTTATATACATTTTAACCTATTTGCATAAAATATTTATTTTACAAATATATATTTAGTATAAGATGCTTGCCTGATGTTTTGTTTGCAAACTATGCTGGGCTTTCTAATAAGAAAGCCCAGAACTACCGTACTTTGATGCTTTTTGTATGACCTTGCTTTATGCATTATGGTCAGGACAAGAGGTGAAACTCATAGCTCCTTTTCACATTTTATCATTTCAAGTTCACAATGTATACAGTGATCAGAAGCTTAAGCTGAGTCCTTTATCGAGCAATAAATAAAAAAAATTACAGCCATGGGCCAGATTCTCGTAACTTTGTGCGGGCGTAACGTATCTGATTTAAGTTACGCCTCTGCAACTTAGATGGGCAAGTGCAGTATTCTCAAAGCACTTGCTCCGTAAGTTGCGGCGGCGTAGCGTAAATCGGCCGGCGTAAGCCCGCCTAATTCAAATTGTGAAGAGGTGGGCGTGTGTTATGTAAATTATCCATGACCTGACGTGATTGACGTTTTTCACTTACGGAGCATGCGCCGTCTGTGGAATATCCCAGTGTGCTTTGCGTCAAAGTACGCTGCAAGGACGTATTGGTTTTGACGTGTACGTGAATGACGTCCAGCGCCATTCACGCAAACGACGTAAAAATTTCAAATTTTGTCGCGGGAACGACGGCCATACTTAACATTGGCTGCGCCTCATATAGCAGGGGGAACTTTACGCTGGGAAAAGCCTAACGTAAACGGCGTATCTGTACTTGCGTATCTAGCTGATTTACATATTTCAAAGCGTAAATCAGCGTACACGCCCCTAGCGGCCAGCGTAAATATGCAGTTACAACGTAAGAGACTTACGCTGGTCGGATGTAATACAAATCTATGCGTAACTGATTCTAAGAATCAGGTGCATAGATACGACGGCTCGGATTCGAACTTACGACGGCGTACATGGCGCTACGCCGTCGTAAGTCCTTTCAGAATCTGGGCCCATCAGTTTAAAAACTGATGTAGCACCCTGGAGCTTAGGCAGGGTTGCTTCTCACAAATTTACCTGCAGGAATAACTATCCTGGTTGATTGTTAGAGATCTATTGATTTTTCCCTAAGTTTGGCCTTTTGCACTTTGGTCTTCTACCACTAGGTGGCCGGGTACTTGGTGGTACTAGATATGAGAAGGGCAACGTAAGGTCAATTATGGGTATATGGGGTATCTCAGCCAATTGGCAGGGGTTTTCTTGAATCCCTTGGCCTGCTGGGAGAGTCTATATATTTGGGTGGAGTCAGGTGATCTATGTTCTGTGCCACCTAGACGGCTGTCTGGGTGGACATGTGTTGTATTGCCAGGGCTGCTAGGCCAGAGATCGGGCCTATACCAGGCACATCTGGCTGCTAGGCTGTCTGAGGGCCTATCCAGAAGCAAGAGAGCAGTGCAGGGTTGGGACTGTGACTTGCAGTCCAACCAAAAGTGACAGTTCTGCTGGCCAGAGAACATGTTGTGGTCGGAGGTAAAGGGGAAACTGTCGCCAGCAAGGGACTATCCGCCTAATTACCAGGGACCACAGTGAGTAACTAAAGCAAGTACCAGAGCAGCATTCTCACCAACCGGGGACGTTGAAGAATTGGGAAACTTCAGTGGGTATCAAACCAGGGACCCAGCCAGTGGAGGTGACACTTGCAGAGTAGCCTTGTGTGTCAACCCAGGGGGGTGATGCTTGAGAGGTATCTTGAGTGCCAGCAGAGAAGTGTGGGGTGACGCTTGAGAAAGATTCTACCGTGAAGATTGGAGGAGCTCAAGGGATTTAGTGACAGTGAATCAGCGGGTCTAGTGAGAGACTGGGAGCTCACTGTGCTGAAGAACTACAAGGAGTAATTGTAGTGGAAAAGAAAGGAACTTTTAAGCTTTGTGTTAGGAACTGTTAAAGACTGCCATAGGAGACAGCATTTCTGTACATACAGATGTGGCGTCTTGCTGGATGCCTTTCCTTGCTTGGCAGTCTGCCTATCGAAAACTGCCAATTGAACTTGCAACTACCTAAGGGTGTCCTGGCCCTAATCCTCTCTCACCCAAATGTTTGTTAAGAGAAATAATCTCTCTTTTGCATTCAAGAAGTGTCTGGTGACCAATGACTTTAATAATTTTGCACCCACCATGCCTCACAACCCACTATACACAGAAGGATGTCAGCTACTGTATCTCTTGCCCTGGAGTTTCTCATTAGACCTGGGACCTTGCTACACCTATATTTATTCATTACAGGTACTTTACATTTATATATATATTATTATTATTTACATCAGTCCCTGCCCTCAAGGAGCTTACAATCCAAGGTCCCTAACTCGCACACATATTAGGGCCAATTTAGACAAAACCAATTACCCTACCAGGATGTCTTTGGAGTGTGGGAGGAAATCAGAGTACCCGGCGGAAACCTACGCAGGTACAGAGAGAACATGCAGAATCCAGGCAGGTAGTGTTGTTTTTTGACATTCGTACCAGCAACCCTAGGTGGTAGTACTGCTAGGTGGAAGTACTTACCTCTTAATCACTGTGCTGCCTTATAAACTTAAAGTGACTAATGCCATTTCCATTGTTATCTCAGTAAATAGTACCTGCAGATAGACTCTTTTTACCTACATTCACTTTGGCTTTTTTTATCCTTCAATTCCAAACCGGCTTTATGTATCATTTTTCAATTGACTAACTCCAGCTGGTAGAATAAATTAATTATTTCAGCCAATTGGGAAAGGAGAAATGATATCCTTACCCAGGTGGACCCACAGTATGTGTGTGAAAGGCTGGCTACACCGCAAAGTGTGACCTAATACTAAACAAAACAGGCAAATCGATTTGGTCCACCTGTCAGACCCAATCAGACCCTCCAGTCTCTTCTATGGAGCGGCGGGTGTCAACTGTCTGTTGACACCTGCCGACTTCTGATCCGATCATGTCAAAAACAGATGGATGCGGATCTGTTCCCCATCCATTTGGCGGATTGGATCAGATGACAGTCCGTTTAGACCCGAATGCCCATAGAGGAAAGCGGGCTGTGTCTATGTCCGCTCTGCATCAGTGGAGCAGACACAGACCAGCCATCCACCTGCTCAGCGGACATATTCCCAGCTGAATAGCCGGATTCCAAACAGTGTTAATTTCATTGACGAAAATATTTTCAATCGCCATTTTCATCATGTTTATAGGGATGAAAAACTAAAAGAAAATCACTCCGAATTTTCATCAATTGACGAAAAACTTGGATAAAAATCAATTTAAATTTTCGTCAATGAACAAAAACGGAACGAAAATGTGAGGTAGGGACTTTACTTATAAAGATGTTATATGACGGCTAAATCTGTGTCTGTGTAGTTTGTTCAATCCGTCAATAACATAAATAATAACATGTTATAAGATTATTATTTTTTACTCCAGGATTAAATAATGAGTTTGAAAATTCCAGACAGATGCTTAAAGCGGTGGTTCACCCTCCTTCACATCATTAGACCATTACATTCGGCATCGTAGCGCGAGCTACGGTATGCCGGTCTTAAATTTTTAATCCCCGTACTCACTGTGCTATCGATGATTGAAGAATCCGACTCCCGCGGGGAATGGGCGTGCCTATGGAGAGGGAGGATGATTGACGGCCGGCTCTGGCACGTCACTCTCCCCGAAGACAGCCGGAGTAGGTCTCGGCTATTCACGGCGCCTGCGCACAGGCTATGCGCAGGCGCCGTGAATAGCCAAGCCTATTTCGGCTATTTCCGGAGAAGCGTGACGTGCCAGGGCCGGCCGTCAATCACCTTCTCTCACCATAGGAAGGCCCATTCCCCGGATTCTTCAATCATCGATAGCACAGTGAGTACGGGGATAAAAAATTTAAGACCGGCATACCGTAGCTCGCACTACGATGCCGAATGTAATGGTCTAATAAAAAAAAACATTTTTTTTTTTTTAACAGGGTGAACCCCCGCTTTAAATAATGCAATACAATGTAACCAAACCCATTCAATTTTAGTCTACTAAAATGTGCTGAAGATTTCAGTCAAGTAAAATGTGAGATATTTTAGTCGACTAATTGTACTACAGATTTTAGTCGACTAAAATACGACTAAAACTAAATCAAATTTTGACATCAATATGAACACTGACTCCAAAAGATCCTGCCCTGTGTGGAAGGGGACTTAGGCAGTTACAGCAAACAGTTTGTTTTTCATTTGGGATAAAAGGTTTTACATAAACAAATAAAAGCTGACCATTGTAAGCACCTCTGTCAGCGTTAAATGGTTTGTCTCAACCATAGGCGTGCGCAGCCTATTGAATTAGGGTGTGCACCCCAAAACTCAAACACACATGAGTGTGTGTATATTTATATATTTATACACACACACACACATACACACAAACACTCATTTATGTGGCTGCCTGACCCAAGTGCCTTTGTTCTGTTGTAGCAAAATAGGCCGTACGCAGAGCACAGCGCCATTTTGCCCTGTGCTATTAAGCGCAGAATCCAGTCTTAATGAAATAATCCATATTTAAGCTAAATAGATTCACTCACCATCCATACAAAAAGACATCATCACCAGCTTGTTCTCATATCATTCTCGCTCCAGCCATCACTGGCTTCCTGCAGCTTGTCCCCTTTATTATATAGCATCAACATCAGTAACAAAAGATGTGGCTTCACAAAACAGCCAATCAGACATGTTGTATGCTTTCAAAAGAACCAATCACAGACATGTGATTGGAACAATGCTTAGTCAAACGGCTGCAGGCAGTTTAATTAAAAGTCCAGTAGGAAGTGAGCTCACAGGGTGTCGGCTCCACCCAGCAGATGCCCATATATGGAAACCCCTCCAACAGGGATTCCATACAGTAATAACAAAATACAGTACAACAACACCACAATACAATACAGTAATAATCAATAATAATACAGCAATATAACAACAATAGGATACAGTTCCTGATGAGAGGAGCATATCTGCAGGTGTAAGCTCACATCTCAAAACAGTATTGATCAGGTACTGAGAGATGACAGGAGCGCACACCAGCTAAATTGACAATGCGTTTGCAGAGCGGACGCACCGAGAAGGCGAATATCTGTGCATCACACAGGGGCCCTTTCGCCGGCCGACACCCCCCCTCCACAAACACCCTTCTCCAAATCAGGAAGTGTATCTCCACCAGTCTGTCTGCCCCAGTCAGCTTTCTAGAGCGGGCTGAGGGAGAACCAACCATGGGTGACACTATGACAATACATCTTTACATTTCCACAACAGTTCACCTTTTTATTAAAAATAATAAATGGATAGATTTTTGCTAGGGCATTTATTATTTTTTTAAACTGGAGACTGCAAAGTATTACACCCACAATAAGAAGAGTGTCGGTCCCTGCACACTGTACAGGGATCACCCTGTCATCTGCCGGGTCAACGGGGATCAACGGAGCGATGCCCGCTAAGCAATCGGATATTTAAGGAACGGATCCTCACGGCATCCGATAGTGTGAAAGGGCCCTAAATGAAAAAAGGTCTGAAAAAAAAAACGAAAGCAGCCACCACATCTAATGCCGCGTACACACGATAATTTTTCGCAATTTAAAAATCAACGTTTTTAAAATATGTAATTTAAAACGATTGTGTGTGGGCTTTACAAAAACGAACATGCTGCATTTTTTAACGACGTTTTAAACTATGTCGTTTTTCGGGTTGTAAAAAATGATCGTGTGTGGGCTTAAACGACGTGAAAAACCTGCGCATGCTCAGAAGCAAGTTATGAGACGGGAGCGCTTGTTCTGGTAAAACTACCGTTCGCAATGGAGTAAGCACATTCATCACGCTGTAACAGACAGAAAAGCGCGAATCGTCTTTTACTAACACGAAATCAGCTAAAGCAGCCCAAAGGGTGGCGTCATCCGAATGGAACTTCCCCTTTATAGTGCCGTCGTACGTGTTGTACGTCACCGCGCTTTGCTAGAGCATTTTTTTTAAACAATCGTGTGTGGGCAACGTCATTTTAATGATGAAGTTGGAAAAAACTTAGGGCTAGATTCAGGAACGAGATACGACGGCGTATCTCCAGATACGCCATCGTATCTCTGATTTGCGGCTTCGTATCTATGCGCCTGATTCATAGAATCAGTTACGCATAGATTTGACTAAGATCCGACTGGTGTAAGTCTCTTACGCCGTCGTATCTTAGTTGCAATTTTACGCTGGCCGCTAGGTGGCGCTTCCGTATATTTACGTGTCGAATATGCAAATTAGGTAGAAACGTCAATTCAGAAACATAAGTTTGCCCGGCGCATTTTTTTACGTTGATTACGTCAGGCTTTTTCTGGCGTATAGTTACCCCTGCTATATGAGGCGCATCCTATGTTAAGTATGGACGTCATTCCTGCGTCGAATTTTGAAAATTTTACGTTGTTTGCGTAAGTCATTCGCGAATAGGGCTGGACGTAATTTAGGTTCACGTCGAAAGCAATGACGATTTGCGGCGGAATTTCGAGCATACGCACTGGGATTCTTTCACGAACGGCGCACGCCCACATCATCCCCATTTGAATTAGGCGGGCTTACCCTGACCCACATACGCCCACATACGTTACGCCGCCGTAACTTAGGGTGCAAGTTCTTTCTGAATACGGAACTTGCGCCCTAATTTACGGCGGCGTAACGTTACGCCCGCAGAAAGATACGCTTATCTTTCTGAATCTAGCCCTTAGTTTTTTCTAGAGGCTGAAAAACGTTGTTTTTTACAAGCCGAAAGATGATCGTGTGTACGCGGTATAAGAATTGGTAAACTGCAATTGAATACATTTTTGTTTTTGGGTTTAATACTGCTGTAACATTGCAGCATTAAGAGTAATGGTGATGACAGGCAAAGTGCAGACTACACCTTTCATCAGCTGAAAGAAGAGCGTACTAGAAGAAATGATGGTTGCCACGGGTTACTGCAATTTACTTTTTAAAGTGGGCTTGGAAGAATTGGAGCTTGACAGGAGTGATTTGGTTTATGTTCCTTCTCCTGAATTTATTTTGGTATCTTTGAAGGGAAAGGGATTTGGGGTGTTGAGAGCTGCTGTTCACAGCTTTGAAAGTTTATAAGGAGATGGGAATGCGGCTCTTTGAGGCATCAGAGATTGGTATCATATGTGTATATGAGTGAACGATCACACGCTGACGCATTCGGGGTCAGGTTAATTCCTCTGTTCTGACAAAGTTGACTGAATACCAGAGGATACACCAGGCGTCAGCCTGTACCTCCCCTCTTCTCTGCAATCAACACTCCTCTCTCTTCACTTTGCTCAACAACCATGTTGTCCATTGAAAGCCATCCCAAAGATTAATGGCAGTTCTCTCCTCTCTTTGATGAACCTGTGTTGGGTTGCGTTTACACATCAGTATGTGATTTTTATCTGTGATTAAATTCATTGCTGGAAATTGTGTCATTGACACGATGGGGGCACGATAAAGTCACACTGGTTCAATGATTGGGTTTGAGCAGTGCTAACAAGTTTTCAAGGTACGCTCAAGTCAGTAATGAACATGCTGACCCTAACAATGAACTTCGTTTACTGTAAATGTGTACTTTTTGCTTACAGAACCTCACAACTTTCTGATTTGTGAAGAGGGAGACAATATAGCACAAAATACACGCAAAGGACGCACCCCTGTTACATGGAACATAAAAAAGTTATGGTGATATGATAAATATCATTATCTGCGTAGCTATTTTAGGTTCGGTTCACACTGTGGCTACTTAAGATCTGACTTGTAAGGGTCCTTTCACACGTGCGGACCGTTCGTCCGTTTTTTCATACGTCCGTTTACGGACTGCAATGCTTTCCAATGGGATAGCGTACGTTAGCGGATGAGCATCCGCTAACGTCCGTTAACATCCGTCTCCGTTAAGCTCCATTTTTTTGAACGGAAGAAAACCCTATTTTTCTTCCGTCAAAAAAACGGAACAGACGAAAAACAGATGTTAGCGGACGATCCGTTTAACATCCGATCCGCTAACATCCGTTTTTCATCAACATATGTAATAAAAAAAAAGTTCTAACAAAAAAAAAAACGGATGAAAAAAAACGGATGAAAAAACGGATGAAAAACGGATAAAAACGGATGACAACTGATGAAAAACGGATGTAAAACGGATGAAAAACGGATGAAAAACAGATAACTGATGAAAAACAGATGACAACTGATGAAAAACGGATGTAAAACGGATGAAAAAACGGATCAACTGATGATAAAAAACTGATCTAAAAAACGGTCCGCACGTGTGAAACCCGTGAGACCCTAAGACCACAAGTCGCGTGACACGTGAAATCTCATATTAGTCAATGAGAGCTGTCTTAAAGTGTTATGCCGCGTACACACGATCAGATTTTCCGTCTGAGAAACCTTGGATGGTTTTTCCGACGGAATTCCGCTCAAGCTTGGCTTGCATACACACGGTCACACAAGTTCTCTGAACTTTTGTCCGTCAAGAACGCGGTGAGGTACAACACTACAACAGGCCGAGAAAATGAAGTTCAATGTTTCCGAGCATGAGTCGAATTGTTTCCGAGCATGTGCTGGAATTTTTGTGCGTCGCAATTGCTACAGACGATCGGATTTTCCGATAGGATTTCTTTCCGTCAGAAAATTTGAGAACCAGCTCTCAATCTTTTGTTGGTGGAAATTCCGACAGCAAAAGTATGATGGAGCATACACACGGTCGGAATTTCCGTTCAAAAGCTCACTTCAAACTTTTGCTGTCAGAATTTCCGGTAACTTCTTGGCTTAGTCGCACTGTAAGTCACGCGACTTTCAGGTTGTGGCAGTGTGAACCGAACCTTAGAGGGAGATGAGGTGATCTCAGCAGTGCTAAAGGGATGAAAGGGTAAAGTTCTGTGTGGGCAGCTCAGGCCATCAGCTACCTGATTAAATTAATATTTGAAGTAGGGTTGCAGTGATACCAAAACTGGTATCGGCGCTTATACTAAGCATTTTCCCGAGTATCGGTAGTACTCATGCACATGCTCCGATACCTGAAACAGATACTTTCAGGTTCGGTTCTTTCAGCTGTCAGCAGAATTCCCCCCACTGACAGCTAAAATGTAAAAATAACAAAAGCCGAAAATTATCAGTTGTTAAGGAGCGGGGGACGCCACATCCTTAACAACCGATGACTCATTCAGCTGTTAGTGGGGTTCCCGTGTTGACAGCTGAAGTGTAAATGAAGCCCCAGCCTACATAGTTGGGTGCTACATACCTAAACTAACACACATAGAAAAAGAGGCAATTTTTTTTCTTTGCACTGATATCGTCTAAAAGTCGTGCCAGCCCTGAGCCCTGCTGACTGCTAGTTCTATTTTCTCTTTCTTTAGTGGAAGAATGTGATTGCTACAATGGAGAGCAGAACCCTCTCCCCTCAATTATATGTGAGGTAAATCTAAGCCTAAAACCAAAGGGCCAGATCCAGAGAGAGAGTACGCCGGCGTATCTACTGATACGCCAGCGTACTTTCAAATTACCCGCGTCGTATCTTTAGTTTGAATCCTCAAACCAAGATACGACGGCATCTGGGTTCGATCCGACAGGCGTACGGCTTAGTACGCCTTCGGATCCTAGATGCAATACTTAGGCGTCCGCTGGGTGGAGTTTGCGTCGTTTTCCGCGTCGGGTATGCAAATTAGCTTTTTCCGACGATCCATGAATGTACGCGCGGCCGTCGCATTCTCTTACGTCGTCTCTAGTCGGCTTTTCCGGCGTATAGTTAAAGCTGCTATTTTGCGGCGTATAGATAGACTTGCCATGTTAAGTATGGCCGTCGTTCCCGCGTCGAAATTTGAATTTCTTTGTTTTTTGCGTAAGTCGTCCGTGAATAGGGATGGACGTAAGTCACGTCTAAGTTCAAAAAATGACGTCGTTGCGACGTCATTTCGCGCAAAGCACGGCGGAAAATTTAGAAACGGAGCATGCGCAGTTCAATCGGCGCGGGGACGCACTTCATTTAAATGAATCACGCCCCCTACCCGCCAATTTGAATTACGCCGCCAGAAATACACTACGCCACCGTAATTTACGGCGCAAATTCTTTGTGGATTCAAAGAATGAAGAAGTAAGTTACAGCGGCGTAGCGTATCTCTCATACGCTGCGCCTGTCTAAATGTATGTGAATCTGGCCCAAAGCTTTTATATATTGCAGCTTACTATTCCATAAATGTGGTGGCTGTATTACTATTCGACTTTTAGTATATGAATATTTTGAGAAAATGCAGAAAGTCTTGCCAGAAATGCAGTTTCCTTGTCACTTCTTGTGAATCACTAACCTCCTCTTCTTTCATGTGTAAAATACTAATCCAATCATCCACCATGTAATGGAGATGAACAAAGACAGACATGTTTGAAGTCCAGCCTGTGTGACAGCCAGGGCCGGACTGGCCTACCGGGATACCGGGAAAATTCCCGGTAGGCCGCCTGCTGTCAGTGAAATTTATCAGGTCAGCTCTGGGCCGCCATCGCGGCCGCACTTTACAATTGTACCCCTGCGGCTGCGTGCGATATGCTGCTTAGCCACTCCAGTGTGATGTCTATGTCTATAAGCAGCGGCGGGCCGGCCGCCGGCGGGTTGCGGCCGCCATGCTCGCCGCTTCACTGACACTTTTCTTCCCGTGCCGCTGTGTGAAGTGTGCGAGCATGCTGTTTGAGGGAGGGGAGGAGCCGAGCAGGAGAACCGAACGTCCCATCGTCCCGTGCGGCGCCAGCACCGCCCACTATCTTTCTCCACGTGTGAAGGCAGAGCCGCAGAGGAGAAGATGTGAACGGCGCTGGCCACCCTTGGAGCAGAAGGCAGAAAAGGTAGGTGCAGAGGGGAGGGGGGGGGGCCCGGGGGGGGGGGGGGTCCATGCAATGGTGAGAGAGATTATACAGTCCAGATTACAATTTGCAGGGGCAGCCAGCAAAGGTGACAGAGAGAGAGGGGGTTGCATGGTGCACCCCCTTTTCTCTGTCACCTTTGCTGCCCCTGCAAATTGTAATCTGGACTGTATAATCTCTTTCTACCCAGTCCCCTGCTGTCACCCAGTCCCTCTGTCACCCAGTCCCTCCGTCACCCAGCCTCTGTCACCCAGTCCCTCCGTCACCCAGCCTCTGTCACCCAGTCCCTCCGTCACCCAGCCTCTGTCACCCAGTCCCTCTGTCACCCAGCCTCTGTCACCCAGCCTCTGTCACCCAGCCTCTGTCACCCAGTCCCTCCGTCACCCAGCCTCTGTCACCCAGTCCCTCCGTCACCCAGCCTCTGTCACCCAGTCCCTCCGTCACCCAGCCTCTGTCACCCAGCCTCTGTCACCCAGTCCCTCCGTCACCCAGTCCCTCCGTCACCCAGTCCCTCCGTCACCCAGCCCCTGTCACCCAGCCTCTGTCACCCAGTCCCTCCGTCACCCAGTCCCTCCGTCACCCAGTCCCTCCGTCACCCAGTCTCTGTCACCCAGTCCCTCCGTCACCCAGCCTCTGTCCCTCCGTCACCCAGTCCCTCCGTCACCCAGTCCCTCCGTCACCCAGTCCCTCCGTCACCCAGCCTCTGTCACCCAGCCTCTGTCACCCAGCCTCTGTCACCCAGTCCCTCCGTCACCCAGCCTCTGTCACCCAGCCTCTGTCACCCAGCCTCTGTCACCCAGCCCCTCCGTCACCCAGTCCCTCCGTCACCCAGCCTCTGTCACCCAGCCTCTGTCACCCAGTCCCTCCGTCACCCAGTCCCTCCGTCACCCAGCCTCTGTCACCCAGTCCCTCCGTCACCCAGTCCCTCCGTCACCCAGCCTCTGTCACCCAGTCCCTCCGTCACCCAGCCTCTGTCACCCAGCCTCTGTCACCCAGCCTCTGTCACCCAGTCCCTCCGTCACCCAGCCTCTGTCACCCAGTCCCTCCGTCACCCAGCCTCTGTCACCCAGTCCCTCCATCACCCAGCCTCTGTCACCCAGTCCCTCTGTCACCCAGCTTCCGTCACCCAGCCTCTGTCACCCAGTCCCTCCGTCACCCAGCCTCTGTCACCCAGTCCCTCCGTCACCCAGTCCCTCCGTCACCCAGCCTCTGTCACCCAGTCCCTCCGTCACCCAGCCTCTGTCACCCAGTCCCTCCGTCACCCAGCCTCTGTCACCCAGTCCCTCCGTCACCCAGCCTCTGTCACCCAGTCCCTCCGTCACCCAGCCTCTGTTACCCAGTCCCTCCGTCACCCAGCCTCTGTCACCCAGCCTCTGTCACCCAGTCCCTCTGTCACCCAGTCCCTCTGTCACCCAGTCCCTCTGTCACCCAGTCCCTCTGTCACCCAGCCTCTGTCACCCAGTCCCTCTGTCACCCAGCCCTCTGTCACCCAGTCCTCTGTCACCCAGTCCTCTGTCACCCAGTCCCTCTGTCACCCAGTCCCTCTGTCACCCAGCCTCTGTCACCCAGTCCCTCTGTCACCCAGTCCCTCTGTCACCCAGCCCTCTGTCACCCAGTCCCTCTGTCACCCAGCCCTCTGTCACCCAGTCCCTCTGTCACCCAGTCTCTGTCACCCAGCCTCTGTCACCCAGTCCCTCCGTCACCCAGTCCCTCCGTCACCCAGCCTTTGTCACCCAGTCCCTCCGTCACCCAGCCTCTGTCACCCAGTCCCTCCGTCACCCAGCCTCTGTCACCCAGTCCCTCCGTCACCCAGCCTCTGTCACCCAGTCCCTCCGTCACCCAGCCTCTGTCACCCAGTCCCTCCGTCACCCAGCCTCTGTCACCCAGTCCCTCCGTCACCCAGCCTCTGTCACCCAGTCCCTCCGTCACCCAGCCTTTGTCACCCAGTCCCTCCGTCACCCAGCCTCTGTCACCCAGTCCCTCCGTCACCCAGCCTCTGTCACCCAGTCCCTCCGTCACCCAGCCTCTGTCACCCAGTCCCTCCGTCACCCAGCCTCTGTCACCCAGTCCCTCCGTCACCCAGCCTCTGTCACCCAGTCCCTCCGTCACCCAGCCTCTGTCACCCAGCCTCTATCACCCAGTCCCTCCGTCACCCAGTCCCTCCATCACCCAGTCCCTCCGCCACCCAGTCCCTCCGTCACCCAGTCCCTCCGTCACCCAGCCTCTGTCACCCAGTCCCTCTGTAACCCAGCCTCTGTCACCCAGTCCCTCTGTCACCCAGTCCCTCTGTCACCCAGCCTCTGTCACCCAGCCTCTGTCACCCAGTCCTCTGTCACCCTGACCTCTGTCACCCTGACCTCTGTCACCCAGTCCCCTGTCACCCAGTCCCCTGTCACCCAGCCCTCTGTCACCCAGTCCCCTGTCTCCCAGCCCTCTGTCTCCCAGCCCTCTGTCTCCCAGCCCTCTGTCACCCAGTCCCCTGTTACCCAGTACCCTGCTGTCACCCAGTCCTCTGTCACCCAGTCCTCTGTCACCCAGCCCTCTGTCACTCAATCCCCTGTCACCCATTCCCCTGTCACCCAGTCCCCTGCTGTCACCCAGTCCCCTGCTGTCACCCAGTCCTCTGCTGTCACCCAGTCCCCTGCTGTCACCCAGCCCTCTGTCACCCAGTCCTCTGTCACCCAGTCCTCTGTCACCCAGTCCCCTTGCTGTCGCCCAGTTCTCTGCTGTCAGCCAGTCCCCCTGCTGTCGCCCAGTCCCCCTGCTGTCACCCAGTCCAAGTGACACGCTGAATCTGGTGACGGGATGGGTGGCAAGTGACACAGTAAATCTGGTGGCAGGGGACGGATGGCAAGTGACATGCTGAATCTGGTGACGGGATGGGTGGCAAGTGACACACTAAATCTGGTGGCAGGGGACGGATGGCAAGTGACATGCTGAATCTGGTGACAAGTGGCAAGTGACATTTCCGAGTGTCTCCGATGCTCTCTGGCGCCCCCCACCTCTGGCCACATGCGGTATTGCATGCAATTGAAGTCAATGCGGAACAAATTATTTTCGTTTCCATTAACTTCAATGGGGAAACTGACTTTGATATGTGAGCACTTTGGATTACGAGCATTCTCCTGGAACGGATTATGCTCGTAATCCGAGGTTCCACTGTGTAACATTATATATATAATCTCCCTAGCCCTATGTGCTTTCATATCTGTCTTATCTTTATATAATACGCTCTTTAAATGTTTCTTTAAAATGTATGGTTTTCTCTTTTATGAACAAAAAAATAATGACGTTATGATGTTAGGCTGGTATAATAATGCTATGGGGCTGGTATGAAATGTTTTCCAGGGCTGGTTTTTACTCCCAGTCCGGCCCTGGTGACAGCCATGGCTCCCTCCATAGATAAATTGGAAAAGTGAGCGTTGCCATGAAGAGAACATTATTTGCAAGATTAACAGATGCAAATGTAGCGCCCCCTTACTTTCAGTATGGGCACTACGCTAAAGTTAGTGGGGAATGGGAGAGTTATTTTGCTCCCATTCACAGATTGCAAAATTCGGACTTCTGTCGCTCCAGAAATGTCCACTGGGTCAGTCTGTGCTCCAGGGATGCGGTACCATCCCTGGCCAGCAGTTGGCACCAGAGGGGTTCTGGCAGAACAAGTTTTCCCCAGCAGCCAATCAGAGGAGTTTTCCCTCGCGGGCCATGCTGGGGGAGAGTATATCTGTGACAGGTGTCATGTGCTCAAAAATCTTTTTGTTTTGGAGTTTATAAACACTTTGCCATAATATCCTATGAAATTCAGAAAGTACCATCCTAAATGAGCTTTTTCTATATTTTATTGTATGTGTGTCCTGTATTTAAAAAAATTGGTTCAAAGTGAATAACGTTTTATTGACAGAGAAAGTTGGCAAAAGGCAGAACCCTCTTACTTGTGTTACTGTTGGGTTGTGGTCCACTTGCCAGTTTGGATTTTATATACTAACCCCACAGACTAAAAAGACAACCATTTTTAGCAGAAGAAAATCACTTTAATCCTAGGCATAAGGTGGATTACAGGCAAGTCCTCAAGAGGAATTTCAGTAGCTGCCAGAGTCTGTTTTATTCTCTCTATGGGCTAACACATATTCTTACTATTAGAGCTAACTTATTCCTTCTCAGACACAGCTAGTGTTATGCCTCGTACACATGACCGGTTTTCCTGGCAGGAAAACTGCCATGAGAGCTTTTGGCCGGGAATCCCTGCCGTGTGTATGCTCCATCGCAGTTTTGCCGACAGGAAAACCGCCGGGAATCCCGGCGGGAAAAAGGAGAACATGCTCTCTTTTTTCCCGCCGGGATTCCTGGGGGTTTTTAAGCCAGCAGATTCCCTATGGAGAAAACAGGGGCATTGCTAGGTGGCAAAAAGACCAGGGGCTTCAGCACGAAGCCAGCACCGGGGGGGGGGGGGGGGGATGGGGATGCGGTGACCTACCTGACACTGTCACATACCCTGACCTACGCATATATATATGTGTGTGTGTCAGTACACACACAGACGTGTAAGTCAGTGTGTGTATATATGTCAGTTACACATTCCATGAGATCAGCATGTAGGGAAGCTCTTAGGGACACTAGCATGTCTTTCAGGGTTGTTTCTGACACATGATCTACATACACTGACCTGTCCTGACCTACATACACTGACATGACCTGTCCTACATACACTGACATGACCTGTCCTACATACACTGACCTGCCCTGCCCTGCATACACTGACTTTCCCTGCACTCACTGACCTGCCCTGCACACATTGACCTGCCCTGCATACACTGACCTGCCCCACATACACTGACCTGCCCTACATACACTGACCTGCCCTGCATCCACTGACCTGCCCTGCATACACTGACCTGCCCTGCATCCACTGACCTGCCCTGCATACACTGACCTGCCCTGCATACACCTACCTGACCTACATACACTGACCTGCCCTACATACACTGACCTGCCCTACATACACTGACCTGACCTACATACACTCACCTGACCTACATACACTCACCTGTCCTGCATACACTGACCTGCCCTACATACACTGACCTGCCCTACATACACTGACCTGCCCTACATACACTCACCTGACCTACATACACTCACCTGACCTACATACACTCACCTGTCCTGCATACACTGACCTGACCTACATATACTGACCTGCCCTACATACACTGACCTGCCCTACATACACTGACCTGTCCTACATACACTGACCTGTCCTACATACACCGACTTGTCCTGTCCTACATACATACACAATCACTGACCTACCTCAGCCATGGTGTGCGGCGCCGGCACGCCCAATGTGCCCGTCATAGCGATGCAGCCAGGGAGGCTTAGGAGCCAAGGAGGAGAGGAGAGCCGCCGAGCAGGGAGCGGGGATGTGGCGTGGCGCGGCGCGGCGGGCAGCCGTGGTGTACCTGTCATACATATGCAGCCAGTCAGCCAGAGGAAGCTCAGGAGCCGTGGAGAGCCAGCGAACCGAGCGGGGATGTCGCATGGTGCCCCGCGGGGGGCGGCATTGTAATTCCCGCCTTCTAAGCTTGCGGCGCCTATGATGGACGTCACACGTCCTGCGGTCCTGGATTGGACCAGTGGGACGTCTATCATAGGTGCTGCAGGCTCCAGAAGGCGGGACCTGCTGTGTCACTCGCCGCGGCGGCGCTCGGCAACAAAATGGTCCCTGCTCGGCGGCACTCGGGGCTAGTTATTAAATACTTCATAGCCGAGACTCTGGGCTTTTCAGCAACCCATTTGGGGCTCCAGCCTCCCCAGCCCACCCCCAATGACGCCCCTGGGGGAAAACCTGCGGTGGAGCATACACACTGCCAACCAAAGCTCTCATGGTAGTTTTCCTGACGGGAAACCCGGCCGTGTGTAGGGGGGAAATACTACCGAGCAGGTTCTTGGTTTTCCCCTCGGTTTTCCAGGCGGACTTTCTACCGCCGGGAAAACCGATCGTGTGTACAAGGCATAAGCAGAGGATAATGGCTTATTGTGAAAAAGAGTTCCAGGAAAGAAAGGGTCAGTGTGGTTTGAGGTCCTGGACATAATATGAAGACAGTGACTGGGTCAGCCAGAAAGCCACCTGTGGTAAAAAATGATCACATGACATAAGCTGGCCATGGGATTTGATCATCTAGAAGCAAATCATCAGATATTCACACTAGTTACTCCTATCACCCTACAAAAATTATTTTTATTTAATGCCTGATGGGGGGATGGGGGATATGTTGATGGGGACAAGGGCCTCTTCCCCACAACCCTGACCCGGTGGTTGTAGAGATACTGGGGGTAATTTAAGATAAGAGATCTCTCAGATATCCGCCCCTTCACATGAATGAGTGAGGTGTACAAAAATGACATGTAAAAAAAAGACATTAACACAAGTCCTTTTTTTACCTTTTGCCACCAGAGTAACATACAGTACATATGCGCAGCAAATATGTGGCACTAGTGCGCGGTAGCTTCCTAGGCATAGGTAGGGTGTAGCAAGATGGCGGCGACGACATCGAATGTGACGAGCGCATGCTCATCGTAGTCGATGACATCACCGTGTTCGTGCCATTCAAAAGAACGGGGGTTCTTTTGAATGGAGTGTCTGTACACTCGGCCGGCAAGAGATTCTTGCCAAGAATCTCGTCAGGAAAAACAAAGTTTTTTCCCTGACGAGATTCTGGGCCGTGTGTACAGGGCTTCAGTCGTGCAGTTGCAGTTTGTGAGAAGCCATGTGGGGAAGAAGATGCTCTGGTCAGATGAGACCAAAATTGAACTTTATGGTCTAAATGCAAAATGTGTGGCAGAAAACTAAGGCCTCGTGCAAGCTTGAAGTTTTTTGACGTTTTTACAGCAGCTGTTTTTGGCAGTAGACGTTTTTTTCTATAGTTATTAAACTCTCCATCATGATATCCTATGTGTCCATGCACACATAGGCTGTAATCAGCAGTTTTGGGCAGTGGCGTTTTTGAGCAGTAAAGAAAAAAAAAACTGGTGGGATCTGAGAGACGTTTTTCAGCTGTAAAAACGCTTAAACGCTGATAAACGTTGATAAACGCTCAAAAACGTTGTTCATCAGCGTTTTGTAACGTTTTTGATCCATTGAAAGAAAAATATAATTTTTTTCTTAAAAAAACAAAAAAACGCTGACGCGGAAAAACGCTAATAAACGCTAAAAAAACTATATTGAAAAACCGTTGAAAAAATAAAATAAAAAAATTGAAAAACTTTATTTAAACGTCCAGTGTGCATGAGGCCTAACACTGCACGTCGCCCTGTACACACCATCCCCAACGTGAAACATGGTGGTGGCAACATCATGTTGTGGGGATGCTTTTCTTTAGCAGGGACAAGGAAGCTGGGCAATCTAAAGGTCCATACACACGATCAAACTTTCCGACAAAAACGGTCCGACAGACGTGTTTTGTCGGACAATATGATCGTCTGTATGCTCCATCTCCATCGACAATTTTTGTCGGAATTTCTGCCAACAAATGTTTGCTGTGAATGCTCTAAAAACTTTCCGAGAACAAATGTGTTACCTCGGATCATCCGATCATGTGTACACAAGTCCAAAGTACAAACACGCATGCTTAGAATCAATGCTAAACATCAGTCAACAATAGCAGAAGTTGCCCAAAGGGTGGCGGTAAAGAGCTGAAAAACCACGTGATTTGGTGAATGTTGGCTGAAAATGTTCTGCCGTGTGTATGCGCAAGCCGGCGCAAGCCGGCGGAGACACTGTCCGTGCTGCCCCCCTGCAAAGTGCTGCCCTAGGCCTGGGCCTTGTTGGCCTAGGCCAGGATACAGCATTGATTGGCAGGGATCCAAGTCCGATCCCCATTCATTAAAAGTCAGACGTATGTCGGCTTCAAGTCGCAGGGCAAAGTCGGATCAAAAGCAGTACTAGTGTCGTGTCGCACAAGTGTGAACCCGGCCTAAGTCCCCTTTCACACTTATACGACTTGTCTCACGATTTTGGACTGCAAAATCGTATGACAAGTCATTCTCCATTATTTTCAATGACTACCATTCATACTGGCACGATTTTAAGTTGTGCCTACTTCAAAGTAGTCCTTGCACTACTTTGGTCCAATTTTGATGCCACTTACACAGGCATTCATTGAAATCGCGGCCGCGAATCGCGGCAAAATCGCGGCCGCGAAATCGCGGTAAAATCGCACGACTTTGAAGTCGTACAAGCAGGGCTGGTGCAAGGATTTTTGACACCCTAGGCGAAACCTCATTTTGCCGCCCCCCACTTTGGCTCTGCCCCTGACTCCACCCCCTTTGAACTTGTAACACATGTGACTTGACACATACACTGACCTACCTGACAAGGGCTGGTGCTAGACTATTTTGTGCCCTAGGCAAGACCCAGCTAATTGGGGAGGAGGGGAGAGGGGGGCTAAGAGAGAGGGCGGCTGAAAGAGAGGGAGGCTGTGAGAAAAGAGGGTTTGAGAGAGTAGGGGCTGAAAGAGGGAGGGCTGGCTAAGAATGGAGGGAAGGCTAAGAGAGGGGGCTGAGAGAGATGGGGACTGACAGAGGGGGGCTGGGAGAGGGAAGTAGGAGGGAGGGCTCAGAGAGAGAGGTGTAGGAGGGAGGGCTCAGCGAGAGATAGCGAGAGAGGTAGAAGGGAGGGCTCAGAGAGAGAGAGAGAGAGGTAGGAGAGAGGACTGAGAGAGGTAGGGAGGGCTGAGAGAGAGACAGGGATAGGGATAGGAGGGAGGGCCGAGAGAGAGAGGGCTGAGAGAGAGAGGTAGGAGGGAGGGCTGAGAGAGAGAGAGGGAGGTAGGAGGGAGGGCTGAGAGAGAGAGAAAGAGAGGGGCTGAAAGAGAGAGGTAGGAGGGCTGAGAGAGAGAGGTAGGAGGGAGGGCTGAGAGAGGTAGGGAGGGCTGAGAGAGAGACAGGGATAGGGATAGGAGGGAGGGCCGAGAGAGAGAGGGCTGAGAGAGAGAGGTAGGAGGGAGGGCTGAGAGAGAGAGAGGGAGGTAGGAGGGAGGGCTGAGAGAGAGAGAAAGAGAGGGGCTGAAAGAGAGAGGTAGGAGGGCTGAGAGAGAGAGGTAGGAGGGAGGGCTGAGAGAGGTAGGGAGGGCTGAGAGAGAGACAGGGATAGGGATAGGAGGGAGGGCCGAGAGAGAGAGGGCTGAGAGAGAGAGGTAGGAGGGAGGGCTGAGAGAGAGAGAGGGAGGTAGGAGGGAGGGCTAAGAGAGAGAGGGGGCTGAGAGAGAGAGAAAGAGAGGGGCTGAAAGAGAGAGGTAGGAGGGCTGAGAGAGAGAGGTAGGAGGGAGGGCTGAGAGAGGTAGGGAGGGCTGAGAGAGAGACAGGGATAGGGATAGGAGGGAGGGCCGAGAGAGAGAGGGCTGAGAGAGAGAGGTAGGAGGGAGGGTTGAGAGAGAGAGAGGGAGGTAGGAGGGAGGGCTAAGAGAGAGAGGGGGCTGAGAGAGAGAGAAAGAGAGGGGCTGAAAGAGAGAGGTAGGAGGGCTGAGAGAGAGAGGTAGGAGGGAGGGCTGAGAGAGAGAGAAAGGGGGCTGAAAGAGAGAGGTAGGAGGGAGGGCTGAGAGAGAGAGAGGTAGGAGAGAGGGCTGAGAGAGGTGTAGGAGGGAGGGCTGAGAGAGAGAGAGGGGTAGGAGGGAGGGCTGAGAGAGGGGGAGCCAAGAGATAGAAAGAGAGGGGGCCGAGAGAGGGGGGGGCCAAGAGAGAGAGGGGGCCGAGAGAGAGGGGGTGTTAGGTGAGTGGGGTCTGAGAGAGGGAGGGCTAAGAATGGAGGGGGGGCCAAGAGAGGGGGGCTGAAAAAGAAGGGAGGGGGCTTAGAGAGAGGGAGGGCTAAGAATGGAGGGGGGGCCAAGAGAGGGGGGCTGAAAGAGAAGGGAGGGGGCTTAGAGAGAGGGAGGCTGAGAGAATAGGGTGGGCTGAGAGAATAGGGAGGGCTAGGAGAGAAGGGAGGGGGCTTAGAGAGAGGGGGGATGGCTGAGAGTATAGGGATGGCTGAGAGTATAGGGAGGGCTGAGAGTATAGGGAGGGCTGAGAGAATAGGGAGGGCTGAGAGTATAGGGGGGGCTGAGAGTATAGGGGGGGCTGAGAGTATAGGGATGGCTGAGAGTATAGGGATGGCTGAGAGTATAGGGGGGGCTGAGAGAATAGGGGGGCTGAGAGAATAGAGAGGGCTGAGAGTATAGAGAGGGCTGAGAGTATAGGGGGGGCTGAGAGAATAGGGGGGGCTGAGAGAATAGAGAGGGCTGAGAGTATAGGGGGGGCTGAGAGAATAGAGAGGGCTGAGAGTATAGGGATGGCTGAGAGTATAGGGGGGGCTGAGAGTATAGGGGGGCTGAGAGTATAGGGGGGGCTGAGAGTATAGGGGGGGCTGAGAGTATAGGGGGGGCTGAGAGAATAGAGAGGGCTGAGAGTATAGGGATGACTGAGAGTATAGGGATGGCTGAGAGTATAGGGATGGCTGAGAGTATAGGGGGGGCTGAGAGTATAGGGATGGCTGAGAGTATAGGGAGGGCTGAGAGTATAGGGATGGCTGAGAGTATAGGGATGGCTGAGAGTATAGGGATGGCTGAGAGTATAGGGATGGCTGAGAGTATAGGGGGGGGGCTGAGAGTATAGGGGGGGCTGAGAGTATAGGGATGGCTGAGAGTATAGGGGGGGCTGAGAGTATAGGGGGGGCTGAGAGTATAGGGAGGGCTGAGAGAATAGGGATGGCTGAGAGTATAGGGATGGCTGAGAGTATAGGGATGGCTGAGAGTATAGGGGGGGCTGAGAGTATAGGGGGGGCTGAGAGTATAGGGGGGGCTGAGAGTATAGGGAGGGCTGAGAGAATAGGGATGGCTGAGAGTATAGGGATGGCTGAGAGTATAGGGGGGGCTGAGAGTATAGGGGGGGCTGAGAGTATAGGGGGGGCTGAGAGTATAGGGATGGCTGAGAGTATAGGGGGGGCTGAGAGTATAGGGATGGCTGAGAGTATAGGGATGGCTGAGAGTATAGGGATGGCTGAGAGTATAGGGATGGCTGAGAGTATAGGGGGGGGCTGAGAGTATAGGGGGGGCTGAGAGTATAGGGGGGGCTGAGAGTATAGGGGGGGCTGAGAGTATAGGGGGGGCTGAGAGTATAGGGGGGGCTGAGAGTATAGGGGGGGCTGAGAGAATAGGGATGGCTGAGAGTATAGGGATGGCTGAGAGTATAGGGGGGGCTGAGAGTATAGGGGGGGCTGAGAGTATAGGGAGGGCTGAGAGAATAGGGATGGCTGAGAGTATAGGGGGGGCTGAGAGTATAGGGGGGGCTGAGAGTATAGGGGGGGCTGAGAGTATAGGGAGGGCTGAGAGAATAGGGATGGCTGAGAGTATAGGGATGGCTGAGAGTATAGGGGGGGCTGAGAGTAATTGGGAACATAACACTGATGGAAGTTGCATAACTAATTAACCATAAAACAATATTTTTAGCCTTTGAATCTAGTACCAGGTAAATTCATTAGGCACAGTGTTAGTTTTAACATTGTACACGCAAGTCTTAGCTAATGACAATAATAAAGTATTTCACAATCACACACCGTGTGGGCTGACAGTCCAGGAAGCGAGAGATTACACACGCGGGCTCCTCTTCTCTGTCGTGACTCGTGGGTCGGTCTGGAGCCTGGAGGAGGGAATCGTGTCACATTGAGGGGCGGAGCGCTGCACCCACGCTCAGCACCTCATTGGCTGGCATGGCACCTGTCCTGGGTACACAGCGGCAGCCAGATTGCAGGGATTGGCGGGTGGTGCGACTCACTGCCAATCAGAATCATGCACGGCACACACACAGCGCTGCCCAGAAGGACCGTGACCTGCAAGCAGCAATTATGCCCTTTGCAGGAAGCACACACAGTGAGTGCCACTCCGGATGCGCACCATCAGAGTCAGCACAAACAGGACACACTGAGGCAGCACTACTGTGGTGGAGCCGCGCTAGCTGTGGCTACCGCCAGGCCCCCAGTGAACTGATCCATCCGGGCCGACCTGCACCCTCCCGGCTAGGCAGCAGTGCGCCCCTGGGCGGCAGTGCGCTCTAGGCGGCTGCCTAGTTCGCCTAGTGGGAGCGCCGGCCCTGCGTACAAGTGTGAAAGGGGGCTAAGGCTTTGTTCACACTGATATGACACGACAGTCATACGACTTTCATCCTACTTTGCTCTGCGACATCAGTCCTACATTGGTCCGACATCCATCCGACTTTCATGAACAGGATACTACTTTGATCCGATTTTGTGACAGTCTGACTTGTCCTTTGACCAATCAAAACATTCCCAGTGTGAGATAAATTCCTTTTACTGCTGTTGAAATCATCATGTCGGATGTCAAAAGTCGGATGGTAAGGACAAGGATCCTACTTTGGTCCGACTTCAATGATATTCAATGGGCTGAAGTAGGATCAAAGTCAAACCAAAGTAGTACAGGGAGCATTTTCAAAGTCGGACCGACTTGTGTTGGACCAGTTAAGACAGGTCTCATAGGGAAACATTGATTTTCACATGTCATGCTACATGACCTCCTAATGTCGGAGCGTTTGTTGGACCAGTGCGAACCCGGCCTAAATGGTCAATGAGTTTCTGGACTCCTAACAGACCCTTGCATCTTGCCATGCCATGCCATCAAACGCAGCCACTGTGCCATGCCATCAAACGCAGCCACTGTGCCATCAATTGTCACCACTGTGCCATCAATTGTCACCACTGTGCCCATCAATTGTCGCCACTGTGCCCATCAATTGTCGCCACTGTGCCCATCAATTGCCGCCAGTTTTCCCCCTCAAAAACCGCCACTTTGCCCTGTAAAATGCTGCCAGATTGCCCCCTCAAATACCACCAGATTGCCCCCCCCCCCGCCCGGCACCCTTCTAGGGTCAGCCATCCTCCCTCCACTGTCCCTTAATGTTTTCTCCTGACCTCGATGTCGCTTCAGCCAATGATTGGCTGAGACGCATTTCAGTGTTAACCAGGGAACGCACACCCTGTGCATCTCCTGGTTAACTATTTGGAAGCCCTATAGGCTGTAATCGGGAAGCCTATCAGTGATAGACACTTCCAAAGCCAACCAACTGCTGTTATTCAGATGGCCGGCGCTCACCAGGGGGCCGACCATCTGAATAGTGGGCGGCAGCGGCGACGGTGACAATACATTGATTTATGCAATGCATGAATTTATGTATTGTTGACTTCAGTGGCGGTGCAGGAGAGAGGGGGCGGCGCTCCTGCGCCCACTTTTGACGCACTGCCACTGGCCAGAAGAAAGCCATTACTATACAAATGCCACAAAGTATCCCGCTTACAATATGCCAAACAGCAGAGAGACAAGCCTCAAATGTTCTAGCGCAAGGTCATTTGGAGTGATGAGAAGAAAATTGAGCATTTTGGCCATAAACGCAACATTTGGAGAGGAGTCAACAAGGCCTATGATCAGTGTCATCTTAAGAGCATTATAGGCCCCCGGGCAATACAGCGCAGTGGGGCCCTGTCTACACAATCACGCACGAGAATTTACTGACAAAAATCATAACATTTACTGGCAGAACCACATTTTTTACTGCCACTGCAAAAAAAAGTACCTAAAATTACAGTTTTCAGTGCCGAACAATGCAAATGTCAGTATTTAAACTAGAAACATATAGCTAGTGCTATTAGCAATGTGTTTAAGTTAAACAAAAGTAACAAAAAAAAAAATGTTTTCGTTGACATGAAGGTCAGGTTACTATAACCCAACCAGCATAGAGTTTCCTCTTACATCAGAGTCTGCAGGATTTCCCCTTACAGTGAAAGGGGACTCTTATGTAAAGGGGAACGCTGCAGATCATGATCTAAGGGGGGGAGGAACTCTGATATGGAGGGGGGCTCTGGTGACCAGAGACCACCTTATATCAGAGTCCACTGCTTTCTCTTTCCCACTTACATCAGGGTCCGCAGACTGAGTTCCCCCTTGCATTGTAAGGGGGAATCCTGCAGACTCTGATGTAAAGGGAAACTCTGATGTGGGGGGGCACGCTGGTGACCAGAGACCACCTTCCGTAGAGTAAATACACTAAGGTAGGGGGGGTCACTAATATAGGAGGGGGAACCTTTATATCAGTGCCCCCTTACATTTTTGCATTCACTCCCCCCTTACATCAGCAACCCCCCTCACTCGTGGAGGACCGGATCTTCTCTGTGATTTCCGCAAACTGGGCATAGGCAGTTCTAACCAGTCACTCTCCACAATTTTTTACTGGGGTTGCTGGGCAGCCGGGGGGGGCCCTCAGGCAAGCGGGGCCCCCGGGCAACTGCCCAGCGTGCCCAATGGAAAAGATGGCCCTGCCTATGATGAAAGGTACATCATTCCTACTGTGGAACACGGAGGTGGTTCTCTGATGTTTTGGGGACGTGTGAGCTACAAAGGCCAAAACTGATGGCAAGATGAATGCAGTATGTTATCAAAAAATACTGGAGGAACATTTGCATTCATCAGCCAGGAAGCTGCGCATGGGACGTACTTGGACATTCCAACATGACAATGATCCAAAACACAAGGCCAAGAAGACCTGTCATTGGCTACAGCAGAATAAAGTGAAGGTTCTGGAGTGGCCATCTCGGTCTCCTGACCTCAATATCATTGAGCCACTCTGGGGAGATCTCAAACATGCAGTTCATGCAAGACAGCCCAAGAATTTACAGGACCTGGAGGCTTTTTGCCAAGAGGAATGGGCAGCTTTACCATCTGAGAAGATAAAGAGCCTCAGCCACAAATACCACAAAAGACTTCAAGCTGTCATTGATGTTAAAGGGGACAATACACAGTATTAAGAACTGGGGTATGTAAACTTTTGATCAGGGTCATTTGGCTAGTTTCTGTTGCCATTATGATTTAAAAAGAGTAAACACAGTTGATTGATAATAAATGGCTTCAGCCAAACACTAACCAGGAGTGAAAGAAAAGTTTTTGTGTTATCATTCATATTCTCTGAAAGATGGCCAAGAAATCATAAATTCTGCCAGGGTATGTAAACTTATGAGCACAACTGTACGTGTATGTAGAATTGTGGGCGTCTAAATGCTGTATGCATCTAAACACATTTAAATGCATCTGAATGCGAGTAATTTAGGAGCAGATTCATGCAGAATCTTCTGCTCACTTCGTCAGCAAGAACCTGTGTATGGTGCAGAAAATACACATATGCCCAATGCCATGTGAATGAGCCCTTAAACATAAACAGGCAGAGATACGTTTATTTAACCTCAATTCAATCTCTTTCGCATAAATAGCTAAAGCAGCATTTAAAAGAGTATACAATTCCTTTTAAGTAAACGTTGCGCAGGTTATTGCAGCTGGAAATTAAGTGTAGGGTACAGACAAACCCGGACCATTATCAGACTGGAAGGAGTCAGCATAGCAAATACATATATAAAATGTCACATTTGTTACAACATGAATACTAATATGACCGTTTAAAATGAAATGCTTTCCTATAAAAACATTCCATTATTTACATTAAATAGCACATTCTGGACTATGTGTTTCCATTTTAATAACAATAACCAGACACTAAAGAGATTTAAGGTGTTCTGGAGATATTTTTTTGCTTAAATATAAAAGCTTAGATGTCATAATAAGTTTGATCTATAGCCAAGTAGAAGTTAACCTTACTTTGCTGGTGAAGGCAAAACATACCTATGGGTAAAGTTTGGCGAACAGTTTGAGCCAAGCAAAAGTTCCTGAACATTGCCTGTTTGCCCATTCGGTGAACACCTGAATTTGTGGGGCGCTCGGCAGGATGTTCACCCGCCAAGCGCCCCACAATGCACTCCGCGTTGCACAGTGCATTCCAGTGGCGGCTGGAGGGTTCTTCTTTTTCGGGTGCGGCAAACAACCCCCCCCCCACGGCGCGGCGGTAATGAAAATTCCCCCCGCATAGGGTTGCCACAAAAGGTGTGCGCAGCCTATTGCATTAGGGTGTGCACCCCAAAGCTCAAATGCAAGTGCGTGTAATAAATATATATATTATATATATATATACACACACACACACACATATATATATATATATATATATATATATATATATATATATATATATATATATATATACTATATATATATATATATATATATATATATATACACTCTTAGACCCGGTTCACACTGGGGCGACTCGTCAGGCGACACAGCCGCCTGACAAGTCGCGTCCCATTGTAGTGAATGGAACCGTTCTAATAGGAGCGACGCAAGTCGCTCCAACTTAGAAAAAGGTTCTTGTACTACTTCGGGGGCGACTCGTGGCGATTTGCATTGACTTCTATACAGAAGTCATTTTGCAAAATCGCCTTAGAAGTCATCTTCAGGTCGCCTGGCCGAGTCGCCCCCGAAGTCGTGCCGTCCCTGTGTGAACCAGCTCTTATAAATACATGTATAAACAGAAGGACAGTGGACGGTGTCAGCAGTTTTTTATTTTTATTATTTTATTTTTGTATTTTTTTTACAATTTTATTAAAAAAACATTTTTCTTACTAGTTTTTTTTTTTTAGGAGCCCCATCATTGGGGGGCTTTGGTGAAATATCAGGGGGAATCTGTGCCCCAGGGGTGATTGTGGTGTGCCCAGGCACATCCGGCACACCCCCTGCGCACGCCTATGGTTGCCACCTTATGATCAAGCCAAACCCGAACACTTTAGTGGCGCAAAGCAATTTTTTTGCAGTTTATAGGATTGTAAAAGACTTGGGACACCTTTGGGTGCCCCAATAAGAGTAGTATTGCAGCGCATGTAGCATCCGTGATGAACAGTGGGTGTGGCCAAATTGTGTTATTATTGGGAGAAGCTAAAGAAGTATAGTTAAAATAAAACAAGGTTAGTAGGTGCCCAGTACATCCCCTCAGATCCATCTGTCCCCAGTGAAATTTCTCCCCCAAGTAAGTCTGTCACCCAGTATAATCCCCTCAGATCCATCTGTCCCCCAGTATAATCTCCCCCAAGGAAGTCTGTCTCCCAGTATAATCCCAGTATAATCCCCCCAGGACAGTCTTCTCCCCAGTATAACCCCCCCAGGTGAGTCTGTACACCAGTTAAAGCGCCTCCCCCACCAATATAATTAAAGGAAGACTGGAAGCTGACAGGAGGGGGAGATAGGAGGACTGGTGCTGCAGGGCTGCCATGGATGTGTCCAGGTTTCAGATGGACTGAAACCCGGACACAAAATATAAAACCTGGACTGTCCGGGATAGTCCCGGAAAGGTGGCAACCCTACCCCCGTGGGCAGTCAACACTTACCCACTCGTGTGGCGGGGCTGTGGTGTCCTCTCCTCCTGGAGTGCAGGCAGTGGCCATGGAGGCTCCGGTGTCCGCTCCTCCAGCTTCCTCCACCGATGTGTGTCTCCTCTTCCGCTAAAGCACTAGGCATCTAATAGGATCGCCTAATGCTTTGGCCTCCTGATTGGCAGGGAGGAACTTTTGTGTGATAATAGCAAAAATTAATTCACTTATCGTCACACAACAGGGTGGGGTGAGAGTGCAATGCTATGCGCTCCGAGCCGATACTTTTTCTAAGCCTGTTATAGCCTCTGGCTCTATGCAAGTGCTTCAAAAATACACTCCGCAGCATTGGAATCCATGGTCCAGCGCCAATGATATGTAGATCAGTGGGCCGGACGCATGGATAGCCCGTGTTCCCTCTATGGATGGGTCGCCACTGGTGCATTCTAAGCCTCGACTGGGCAAAGCCTTGCCCAATCAGAGCACAGTAAATAGCTGGTTGTTAAGGAGCAGGCCTGGAAGCTGGCTGCTGCGTCCTTAACAACTGGTAAATCATCAGCTGTCAATTGATTTCCCTGCTGACAGCTGAATAAAAAACAAAAAAAATTGCTGCCCCACAATCCATACCAGGCACTTTTGGGGGTATTGTTTTTTTTAGGTTTATGTTTTTATTTTTTTCTTCTTTGACACTTTTTTGGTGAATGGGTAGGGGTATTGTATTGTATTGTATTGCCTGTGTTCCGTCAGAATCGGTGACCCGTCAGATTAAGTAACAGAAGTGACGTTCCGTCAGCTGCACATGTGTTTCACCACTACCAGGTTTGCTCATCTGACAGAACACCTACAGTCAGAAGAAGGCAGCGAACATTTTTGTACACCCAGCTACGTCTTGGATTTCAGAGTAATTTTAGCAATAAAGTGAGCGTATATAAATAAATATAGAATATTGACCAAGGCATTGGCTTCTTCAGGGGTATTAGTAAATATTTAATGTATTACAGTCTACAAGGAAAGACAAAAAATGTATGATAATGCATAAATAGATTTTTACATTGCAGAGCATAATAAATACGACAAAACTGAAAGTTTGAAAATATCAGAACGCTAGAAGTCCAAACAAGGTCCTGCTATGAAAATAGCCTCTGTTAACAACAAATCAGTGTGTAATGCATCTGTACCTACCCCAATATCCACAGAGGTTGTGTCGAACAACGATGTCCAGGGGCGGCAAACCAAGATACAGACCCTTAGGTGGCTGCAGGGGACTATTATATCAAAACTGAAAAAGAGCCAATAAAAGGCTATTACAGGGACAAAAAGCTCCATGGCTAACAAAGCCTCCAAACATACCATATTAGACGGAACATAAAGCAGACTAAACTGCCAGTGTACAGGAAAAAATCTGAGGCAGATATAATCCAGCTAAAGAAGAAAATGAAAATAAAAAATCTATTTATGTTTAATGGAGATCCAAATGCCAAAATGTAGTAAAGCCTAGAACGACAAAAATCGCAATAGACAGGCTAGCTCAGGGTTTCTCAACTCCAGTCCTCAAGGCGCCCCAACAGGTCATGTTTTCAGGATTTCCATTATTTTGCACATGTGATTTAATCAGTTTCACTTCCTTGTAATTACCACAGCTATTTCATCGGTGGGAAATCCTGAAAACATGACCTGTTGGGGCGCCTTGAGGACTGGAGTTGAGAAACACTGGGCTAGCTTACCTGAGTACAATCCACTGTGTATTAAGGGTTAACAGGGCTGGATATTTAACACAGCAGAGCCCTGATATGGTCTCCAGGTATCGAGCAATGGATCAGATGAAAAACAGCCCAATAGTCAAAGGATTAGAAGAGTATATATAAATCCAATGCAGCCTAGTGGATGAAAGAACAATAGCCCAAAAGTAGGACCTAAAAAAAAAGGGCATTACCTTCAATCATCAAAGTCAAAAACTTCAGCGCCCCCACGGCAAGCCAGCACACAAAGGCTAGCAATGCCAAATGACGTCACACGCTGATCGGCTGGGGGGCTATTTAACCACTTAAGCCCCGGACCAATATGCTGGCTAAAGACCCAAGGTGTTTTTACAGTTCGGTACTGCGTCGCTTTAACAGACAATTGCGCGGTCATGCGACGTGGCTCCCAAACAAAATTGGCATCCTTTTTTCCCCACAAATAGAGCTTTCTTTTGGTGGTATTTGATCACATCTGCGGTTTTTAGTTTTTGCGCTATAAACAAAAATAGAGCGACAATTTTGAAAAAAATGCAATATTTTTTACTTTTTGCTATAATAAATATCCCCCAAAAACATATATAATTTTTTTTTCCTCAGTTTAGGCCGATACGTATTCTTCTACCTATTTTTGGTAAAAAAATCCCAATAATTGTTTATCGGTTGGTTTGCGCAAAATTTATAGCGTTTACAAAATAGGGGATAGTTTTATTGCATTTTAATTTTTTTATTTTTTTTACTACTAATGGCGGCGATCAGCAATTTTTTTTCGTGACTGCGGCATTATGGCGGACACTTCGGACAATTTTGACACATTTTTGGGACCATTGTCATTTTCACAGCAAAAAATGCATTTAAATTGCATTCTTTATTGTGAAAATGACAGTTGCAGTTTGGGAGTTAACCACAGGGGGCGCTGTAGGAGTTAGGGTTCACTGTGTGAGTGTTTACAACTGTAGGGGGTGTGGCTGTAGGTGTGACGTCATCGATCGTGTCTCCCCTATAAAGGGGATGACGCGATCGATACGCCGCCACAGTGAAGCACGGGGAAGCCGTGTTTACACACGGCTCTCCCCGTTCTTCAGCTCCGGGGACCGATCGCCGCACTCGAGCAGCGATCGGGTCCGCGGGACCCGCGGTCCCGGAGCTTCGGACCGGGTCGCGGGAGTGCGGCGCGGGCGCGCGCCCGCGACCCACGGCTGGGTACAAGTACAGGACGTATATATACGTGCTTGTGCCCAGCCGTGCCATTCTGCCGACGTATATGTGCAGGAGGCGGTCCTTAAGTGGTTAAGTCAGCATTGCTAGCCTCTGTGGGCTGGCTTGCCGTGGGGGCGCTGAAGTTTTTGACTTTGATGTTCGAAGGTAATGCCCTTTTTTTTAGGTCCTACTTTTGGGCTATTGTTCTTTCATCCACTAGGCTGCATTGGATTTATATACAGTCAGGTCCATAAATATTGGGACATCGACACAATTCTAATCTTTTTAGCTCTATACACCAGAACAATGGATTTGAAATGAAAAGAACAAGATGTGATTTAACTGCAGACTTTCAGCTTTAATTTGAGGGTATTTTCATCCAAATCAGGTGAGCAGTGTAGGAATTACAGTTTGTATATGTGCCTCACACTTTTTAACTGTATATTCTTCTAAACCTTTGACTATAACGCCCTGTACATACGATCGGTTCATCCGATGAAAACGGACCAATGGATATTTTCATCAGATATCCGATGAAGCTGACTTTCATCAGTCTTGCCTACACACCATCAGTTAAAAATCCGATCGTGTCAGAACGCGGTGACGTAAAACACAACGACGTGCAGAGAAAAGTGAAGTTCAATGCTTCCGAGCATGCGTCGACTTGATTCTGAGCATGCGTGGATTTTTGACCGATGGATTTCCCCACAGACGATCGGTTTTTTTTATCGTTTTTTTAACCATCAGAAAATTTTAAAACAGGTTCTATTTTTTTTTCACCGATGGGAAAAAAAACGATGGGGCCCACACACGATTGGTTCGTCCGATGAAAACGGTCCATCGTTCTAGGCTTTACTACAGTTTGGCATTTGGATCTCCATTAAACATAGGTTTATTTTTTTATTTTTATTTTCTTCTTTTCTAGCTGGATTAAATCTGCCTCTGGTTTGTTCCTGTACACTGGCAGTTTAGTCAGCGCCCCCTCTCTCATGCTTTATGTTCCATCTAATATGGTATGTTTGGAGGCTTTGTTAGCCATGGAGCTTTTTGTGGGTGGAGTTGTGATGTCAGTAGACTCCCTGCCCTCCTCTACACTCCCCTTGTCAACATGCATTTTGTCCTGTGTATTCCTTACACTGAATTCTGCTATGATCACTAACATCCACTCAAAATCCAGAAACGTAACCACATGACTTCAAAAAAGGAATTAGGGGTGGGAATTAAAAATAATGCCTGTCTCCAGGCTAGTGCATGAGATATGTAAATAACCTGTCACTCACAGCAAGGGGGCGGAACGGACTAAGGTTTTTCACTGTAAGTCCGTTTTATTTCACTGAACAATAAAAGAGGATTGCTCAGAGCTGGATTAACTCTGTGTGGCAAGACTGGGCACAGATGAAAGAAAATCTTATACTGTACATTGTGATATCAAAAAATATTTTTTTTTTTTCGAGTTCACCTCCACTTTAACTATATTTTACCTACTCTAAATTCTAACAGACCCTGTCTGTACTAACTTCCAGCACACACTAGAGGGTGCTACACACTGATTTTATCTGAGATGATCAGAGCTGTGGCCTTAAAACAGGTGCTGGAACTGCTCAGAAGCATAATTTAATGGGGGGGGGGGGGGGGGGGTGTATACGGGAGGAGAAAGGAATAATTTGGGGGAGAGGGGGCAATTGGCCCCCTGTAGCAACACCACTGTGTAAATGTCTGTGTGCATGGACACATCGGCTAACATTGAAGGGTGTTTAGAAGCAAGAAAAAAATAAAGCAAGACGCCTCTAGAAACGGCATTTAAAACACCCAGGGCTAGATTTATAAAGCCCGCCGTAAGTTTGTGCAGGGGTAGCGTATCTGAGATACGCTACGCCGCCGTAACTTAGTGAGGCTGGGGCTGGATTCACAAAGAACCTGCGCCCTAAGTTATGGTGGCGTAGCGTACATCTGCCGGCGTAAGCGCGCCGAATTCAAATTCTAAATAAAACATGACCCCACGTAAATGACGTTTCAAAAGAAGGCCGAATGCGCCGTCCGTGAACGTATCCCAGTGCGCATGCTCCTAATCACGTTGCAAAAAGTCAATGCTTTCGACGTGGACCTAATTTACGCACAGCCCTATTCGCGAACGACTAAAATTTACAAAATTCGACGCGAGAACGTCCATACTTAACATTGGCTATGCCTCATATAGCAGGAGTAACGTTACGCCGGAAAAAGCCTTACGCAAACGACGTACGTTTCTGAATCGGCGTATCCAGGTCATTTGCATATTCTACACTGAAATCTATGGCAGCGCCACCTAGCGGCCAGCGTAAATATGCACCCTAAGATACAACGGCGTAAGAGACTTACGCCAGTCGGATCTTAGACTAATTTCGGCGTATCTTGCTTTCTTAATACAGAAAGAAGATACGCCGGCGCAGCTTTGAATTTACGCACGTATGTTTCTGAATCGGCGTATCCCGGTCATTTGCATATTCAACGCTGAAATCGACAGCGCCACCTAGCGGCCAGCGTAAATATGCACCCTAAGATACAACGGCGTAAGAGACTTACGCCAGTCGGATCTTAGCCTAATTTCGGCGTATCTTGCTTTCTGAATACAGAAACAAGATACGCCAGCGCAGCTTTGAATTTACGCTGCGTATCTATAGATACACCGGCGTAAATTCTTGCTGAATCTAGCCCCCAGTGTGTGTGTTCCACAAGTAACTGGGTAATATTAAAAATGATAACGTTATTTATGTATTCTATTTGTTGAAGTCTGGGTTGATGCATTAATGTCAATGTTGCCAGTCATTTGTTTGTATCTACAGCATTCATAAATCAAAGTTACTAGCTTTGCCACTTTCAGGGGACAGAGCGCCAGACATAGACAAAACTTCAGACACAGCTAGTTGTAGTATTAAATCTTATGGTCCAATTTTCTGTAAGTGAGCTCAGTAAGAGACAGACGGCATAATTTACTAATAGTCACTTGTCTGAGTAGGATTACGGGGGAAACTGTCACCAAAGCTGTATAACTGAACTTCATAGTTAAATATTGCTTTTAGTACTGTGTAGTTGACAGCTATTTTGTGGGTGGATAATGTTTGTACAGGCTGCCTTAATGTTATAGTTTTATCGTAATACAGTAGCTGCGTCATTTTTTCTTTTTCCCAGTTTTGTTTGGCACCATACGTGCTACATTATAAACCATCGGACATAATAGCATACAGTTCAATTACACTCTATACAAACATTACACTACCAATATAACTTGCCTGAGCCCAGAACACAGTTAAAATATAGTTCTATTACATGTCCACAAGCGCAAGATAATTTACTGCCCAACATGACCGGAGCACTAGGCATTGGTCAATATCATAATACAACAATTGTATTACACTTTACTTTACACTGTGTTTGGGTTCGCCGCCACCATGGGTTTGCAGCAAATCCCTGGAATTTGTGAAGTTCATGGATCATGAATTTTGGGCCAAATACTTTTCAGGTTCACTGCCAGAAGTAAGAACCAAGCTATGGTTCAGTACATAGCCTTTGAACCTGGTCAGCTGAATCACATAATCCAATAATTTGAAGGAATTGATAACCCAGTCCCCTTTCTATAAAAGTGTGGGCTCTCAGCAGTCATTATCAGTGTATGTTGGAGTTGTTAGATGTTCACCATGGCAGTGCCAAGCTTAACATGGCTTTTGTTTGATAATAGCTTGATTATTAGCTCTACAAATCAGCAGAAGACCAAGATTTCCTGCCCGCTAAACATAGTTATTATAAAGTTATACTACACATACTGCACTGATATAGAATACTGCATCCAAAACCACGGGTTGCAGGAAAGAAATTCTCCTATCAACACAGACAGTGTTGAAAGGGGAATCAGCAATTGTCTTCTCCGGGTAGGGGGGCAGAGTAGCTATCCCAGCCGCGAGAAGACAGTGATTATTGCCAGCAGCTATAGCAGCCACTAGTGATAACCAAGAGAATGCAGCAGTAGGTTGTACCCAAGTTGATTGATCATCTTGGTACATTCAGCCTGCCCATTAACGTTTTGAATCCTGGCCAGTTCCTGGTGAACCTGCCGAAACTTATGTATGGCCGGCCTAACAGACATATGACGTTACACTTGCCAACATAATGGCAATAACACAATTGTATAACACCATTATAACCTGAGTATAACCAACGTTACCTGAACACTAGACAAATATAAAAAAATGCCGTGGACCGTTTTCATCGGACATGTCTCCTCGTGTGTACGGGGCCTTAGAGACATTGGACTTTATAACTCCAACACGTCCATAACCATAACAATACTACGACCATAAGAGAATCCTATTACAGTTTCTATAGGTATTGGAATTTACACCTCCTAAATGACTTGATCATTAGCCATGACCATAATACATTACCTCCAATATGGCCTCACCACTGTCCATGAATGTAATATAATTATTTTACAATTTATAAGGTGATTAAACTCTATGCCTCCAATATCACCTAATCACTGTCCGTGACCATAACACAATCCTATGACAGCTTATAAAAACATCTTTATTAAGACGTTCTACAACACTAAGAGCCGGTTCACACTGGGGCGATCCGACTTCCAGCGCGACTTCCAGAGGCGATTCTTTACCAAACTTTACCTGACCACCAACAATTATTATAATACAGTTTCTAAAGATAGTCTACAACACTAGCATGACCTTACCACTGGCCATGATCACAATACAATGTTATTACATTTATGATGATTTCCCACATGCCGTGACCATTGGGCATAATCATAGTACACATTTCCTTTAGCTTATTCTTTAATATTCTGCTCAGAACAGTACACATTTAAAGTGACCCAATCACTGGCCATGACCATAATACAGTCCTAAAATATTTTATGAAAAGCATAAAATCAATATTTATACTCACAAACCAGCATGTAAAAAGGCTTGTCAATTAGTTGGACAGTCCGACTAATTGACAAGTCATCATAAATACTTTTCATAAAATATTTTACCGATGGTAATGCACAAGGTCGGTGCACCCTCCTTCTTTCCTTTTTTCCCAGTTTCAAAATTGCCCCGTGTATAGCTAAACACCCAAGGGCAGGAGATTATTATTGCATAATACTGTCCCATTCATAAAGATATTGGTCTTGACACCTCCAACATGACATGACTACTTGCCTTGAGCATAATACAATCCTAATACTTGGCCACTGAGCAGGGCATTATCATAACACAATTCTATTACTTTATAAACTTTGTCAGTAACTCCTTTTCTAGTCAATAAAACATCAAAATAATGTTTCCATTGGCCCAACGAGTGGAAATAATTTAGGCAAGACCAGCGCAGGACCACCCCCAATGCTAAAGCCTTGTAGTGTCTGCCTCTGTTATTGCTCTTGCTGTGGCATTGAATACAGTCCTACCCAAGGCAGTGTCTAAAGAAAATCTCAGAGTTTACTGAATATTATCTCAGAAATCCATACATAAGTGTTATGATATAGACAAGCTGAGGTAGGATGCATCATTTTGTGGCTGACTGCATTATGATGGTTTTGTGGAGACATGCATTCCAGCTCTCTAGTCTTCCAGAGCCTAGAAAAGCTTCCAATTCAAGAGGGCACACGAAGCAACATCCCCAGCCAAGCGCGGACCAGGCTTTGGCTGTGAGCAAAATTTTCCAGCCACAGTGGAGCCAGCAACATTTACATTCTTCTATCTGAAGTAAATCCCTAATCCCCTGCAAGATTTACAGCCTGGCTATGCTATCTCTCTCTCTCTCTCTCCTTCTCTCTGGCTTGCTCTCGCTGTTTGTCTCATTATTACCAAATCTTCATCTCATCACCTACTTTGCAATCTTCTTTCACTCATCATATCCCTTAAAGATCACTTACTGATAATTAAAGAAGAACTCTGATTGTAAAAAAAAACAACAACAAGAAAAACCCCATTAAAACAGAGATTTGCAATAGCTATTATTAAATCCTTTACTTGCAGGTAATAAGCAACCCTCTGACCTAATTTCTTCTTAAATTAGTATTATCATGTTGTTTATGCCTAAAGTTAAAACCCAGGGAAATGGCTAAATCCACTATTGAGACAAATAGGTTTGTATTTTTGTCCACCAATTGCTTTAATTTTTCACCTGCCAGAAAACAAAGCTTTGTGACATGATTTTCTTGAATGTAGTTAAGCAACACAGCTAGGTCATTTCCTTGCCCCCAGCCTGTGAATGGACAGCAAAGAAGCTAAAACAGTCTGATGAGGTCCTCTCTGCTCTCTCCTCCTGTCGGCATGCTACTTGTCAGCATATGCTCATATACAATATATAACCAAAAGTATTGGGAAGCCTGCCTTTACACGCAGATGAACTTTAATGGCTTCCCAGTCTTAGCCTGTAGAGTTCAATATTCAGTTGGCCCACCCTTTGCAGCTATAACAGCTTCAACTCTTCTGGGAAGGCTGTCCACAAGGTTTAGGAGTGTGTCTATCGGAATGTTGGCCATTCTTCCAGAGGCGTATTTGTGAGGTCAGGCACTGATGTGGACGAGAATGCCTAGCTCATCCTCCTGTCTTTATGGACCTTGCTTTGTGCACTGGTGCGCAGTCATGTTGGAACAGGAAGGGGTCAACCCCCATCCCCAAACTGTTCCCACAAAGTTGGGAGCATGAAATTGTCCAAAATGTCCAAATTTCCCTTCACTAGAACTAAGGAGGCCAATACCAACCCCTGAAAAACAACCCCACACCTTAATCCCCCCTCCATCAAATGATTTGGGCCAGTGCACAAAGAAAAGTCCATAAAGACATGGATGAGCGAGTTTGGGGTGGAGGAACTTGACATAGACACACTCCTAAACCTTGTGGACAGCCTTCCTAGAAGAGTTGAAGCTGTTATAGCTGCAAAGGGTGGGCCAACTCAATATTGAAGCCTATGGACTAAGTTGTGCCATTAAAGTTCATGTGCAGGTAAAGGCAGGTATTCCAATGCTTTTGGGAATAAAGTGTTTTATAGCCTGATTGACCCCTAGTTCTGTTCTACTTTCTCCCAGTTTGAGCTGTGCTAAAATCTATTCAAATACATATACTGTATGTTTCCTACTTGCAGTTAAAAGGATATTTAGGCCAGGTTCACACATATGCCAATTGGGGTTTCCCTGCATCCAATGTGACCGGCTCTCAATGGAGCCAATTCACACAGCTTCGGGGCGGCCATGGTCAGTATTTAAAAAGGGTGTTATGCGTCTTTGGTTTCCAATTCAGGTTCAAATTTAGGTAAAAAATTGGACCTGATTCGCATCTGAATTGATGAACAGGAACGCATCGGACCCCATGCTGTGAACCAAAGCCGCAGCATATGTGAGCTCAGCCTAAATTTTTCATTGTGCTTAAAGCGGGAGTTCACCCGGAATGTTTTTTTTAACCTTAGATTGATGCTCATTTTGTCAAGGGGAATCGGGTAGTTTTTTTTAAAATCGAAGCCGTACTTACCGTTTTAGAGATGCATCTTCTCCGCCGCTTCCGGGTATGGTCTTCGGGACTGGGCGTTCCTACTTGATTGACAGGCTTCCGACGGTCGCATCTATCGCGCCACGAGTAGCCGAAAGAAGCCGAACGTTGGTGCGGCTCTATACGGCGCCTGCGCACCGACGTTCGGCTACTTTCGGAAAATCGTGACGCGATAGATGCGACCGTCGGAAGCCTGTCAATCAAGTAGGAACGCCCAGTCCCGCAGCCCATACCCGGAAGCGGCGGAGAAGATGCATCTCTAAAACGGTAAGTACGGCTTCGATTTTAAAAAAACTACCTGATTCCCCTTGACAAAATGAGCATCAATCTAAGGTTAAAAATTAACTTTTCGGGTGAACCTCCACTTTAAAGTGGTTGTAAACCCTTTAAAAAAAAAAAAAAACCTGCAAGACAAAGGCATAATAGAATACTAGCTCATTATGTATTATTTACCTCAGATCGAAGCCCCTGCAGCCGTACTCGACCCCCCCCGCTCCGGCCGCGGACATCTCTCCCGGAGCTTACTTCGCCGCAGTAACGGCACATCTAACTGAAGCAACGGCATGATGTGCCATTGCTTCAGTGCACATGTGCCGATCACTTCGGCACATGCAGACACAGGGGGATATCTCCCAAACCGTGCAGGTTTAGGAGATATCCAGGATAGTTACAGGTAAGCCTTAATATAGGCTTACCTGTAGCATAAAGTTAAGCCTCGTACATACGATCGAGGAACTCGACGGACGAAACACACAGTTTTCCTTGTCGAGTTCCTTGTTAGGCTGTCGAGGAACTCGACAAGGCAAGTTTCTCCATTCCCGTCGAGGAAATAGAGAGCTTGCTCTATTTTTGGCTCGTCGAGTTTCTCAACAGTTTCCTCACGACCGGTTTCCTCGGCAAAAAAATATCTCCCAGCAAGTTTCTTGCTGGTTTTTGCCAAGAAACTCGGTCGTGTGTACGAGGCCTTAATATAATAGGTTTACAACCACTTTAAAGCATTTAACAATATCTGTGTTTTTTTCTCTTCTTCTTACATCTCTGATCATAATTGTGTACTGAATTGTATTTTAATATCATAACATTATTAGTTTTGCTTGCCTTGATTCAATTAGGGTAACTCAGACCGAATACCTAATGAATGTTGACTGTTCAAAGGATATCTATATCTCTAACTATTTCAACTCCTTGCACATACCTTAGATTAGCAGACAATCAGTCGGCAAGCTCTCCTGAGCTCTTTTGATGAAGCAAGGCTGCACAGTACTGTGCATGCACAACTTTTATCTATACACCCCAATGGAAAAGCTGATTACTTACAAGTCTTCAGGCTAGGTTTATTTAAAGTATAGCCATCCTTTATAATAGAGCTCCAAGCCAAATATCAGTTTTTGTTCTGGCTAGGGTGGGGAAAGTTTGTAACTTGTATTGGGGATCTAGAGTCGGTTGCTATCCATTTAGAAAATGGCAATAATAACTAGTAAGTAGGGTGGGGAAAGTGTAAAAACTGTCTGCTTTCATTTCTCACCATATACCCAATAAATGATTTTTACTCGCTTCCTGAGATCAGAAAAACAGAGCGGAAATCTTTCTAAATGGGGTTCCAACAGGAGCATACTGCCACCACCCCATTATTGGTTGTGATTTTTCAGAAATTGCATTGGAATTTTGTAAAGTGAGCATTTTAGTCACCAATAGTAGTTAGAAAAATACTTTATCCGATTGTTAATTAAAGTGGAACTTCGCCCAAAGGGGAAAGTTGTCTCTTTTCCGCCTCCTCTATCACTTTTGCATACATTGGGGGTTATTTACGAAAGGCAAATCCACTTTGCACTACAAATGCACTGCAAGTACGCCTGAAAGTGCACTTAAACATGCAATTGCTGTAGATTGCTGTAGATCTGAGGGGAAGCTCTAAAATGAGGGGAATCTCTGCTGATTTTATCATCCAATCATATGTGCTAGCTAAAATGCTGTTTTTTTATTTTCCTTACATGTCCCCCTCAGATCTACAGTGACTGCACTTCCAAGTTTACTTTCAGTGCACTTTCAAATGCACTTGTAGTGCAAAGTGGATTTGCCTTTCTTAAATAACCCCCATTGTTTTTGGGGGGAGCGGGTACCTGGTTTTGACAGGTATCCACTCCCACTTCCGCTCAGATAGCCTATGGTAATCCAAGCAGAAGTTCAGCCCCTTCCTTGCCCCGCAGCCTTCTGGAACATGTCACAGGTCCCAAAAGGCTGCGGGACCATTGACGAAGCGCAGCACAGCTCAAGCATGCCCAGTGGGAAGCCGGCTGTAAAGCCGCAGGAAGACACAGCAGGCATCTCTTAGTAAGCATGCCGGTGCTGTGGACCCGAAGACCAGTGAAGAACTGGCCTAAGTGAGGATGATGCTGGATCCTTTGACAGCTAATTGTCCTTTTGTTAAAAGTCATCTGCTTAAGTATTTGTAGCTGCTGACTTTTAAGTTTATTCAGTCTGAAGATTCTCTTTAAAGTGATTGTAAAGGATCTTTAAAAAAACAAACATGTTATACTTACTTGCTCTGCGCAATGGTTTTGCACACAGCAGCTCCAATCCTCCACTTCTGGGGTCCCCCATAGGCTCTCCGGGTTCCTCCTGCCTTGAAGTACCCCCCAGCAAGCCACTTGCTATGGGCAGTATGCACATGGGCTTGATCCTGAGTGTCACAGTGTGCATCTATTGATACACACAATACAAGTAGGCCCTGCCCCCTCGTCACTGGATTTGATTGACAGCACTAATCAATGGATCCTGCTGCTCTAACTAAGTCCAGTTGGGAAGGAAAGAGAGAGAGCAGTGCGGCTGGACCAAGATCGAGGTTAGGCAGGTATTTGGGGGGGACGGAGCTGCACCCAAAAGGTTTTTTACCTAAATGCAGAGAATGGATTATGGTAAGAAGCCTTTAGCCTTTGCAACCACTTTAAATCTCGTCTTCTGTGCAGGAAAGGTATTAAATATTTGACCAAGTTAGAAAAACATGGATGTGTATTTATATTGGACTGAAGAATAATTTGATTCGTTTGAAGCCCTACCAGAAATTACAGTATGATTTTGGTATTCTGAAGAACAAAGAAACTGGCAGTTGGTGTCTTTTAATTCAAATTCATAATATTTCTTGCTGTTAATGCTCAAGTTCAATTAGTTCCAGTTCTACAACAAATCCTTTTCAATTTTCTACTTGAGTTCAAATCATGTTATTATTGTATGTAGGTCAGGGGTCTACATGTGATTTCAGCAGTTTGGGCAAAATATATACATATAAAAAAAAAATACTAGGGCTGTTACTGATTAAAATGTTCGTGCTTGATTAATCGATTTTTTTTTAATCGACTAATTTCGATGAATTATAATGCACATAACATTTTCGGATCACCACCATATATAGTCCCCACTGTAATATCCACAGACATCTCCACCACTGTAATATCCACAGACATCACCCCCACTGTAATATCCACAGACATCTCCACCACTGTAATGTCCACAGACATCTCCCCACTGTAATATCCACAGACATCTCCCCCACTGTAATATCCACAGACATCTCCCCCACTGTAATATCCACAGACATCTCCCCCACTGTAATATCCACAGACATCTCCCCCACTGTAATATCCACAGACATCTCCCCCACTGTAATATCCACAGACATCTCCCCCACTGTAATATCCACAGACATCTCCCCCACTGTAATATCCACAGACATCTCCCCACTGTAATATCCACAGACATCTTACCAGAGAAGCCGGCCGAACACCAGCAGTTGAGGCCAGGTGATGACGTCAGCGCGCCGCTCTAGGCTCGCCGCCGGTGGGTGGACCAAGATGGCCACTGCCCTGGGAGCTAGGCCAAAGCCTTGGCCTTTCCCATGGCCGAGGCAGCAGCAGAGCTCCGCGGATCACGTGGTGTGCCGATCTGCATATGGTGACCCGTTCGAATCACGGATCATTTACAATCCGTTGCACCACTAGTACCAATCAAAAGAATTTTGATCGATCAAAAAAATGTACAATTAATCAAGGAATTAATCTTTAATTTCCACAGCCCTAAAAAATACATATAGGATTAGGTCTTTTGGTAATATTACTTCTTTGCCGTGTGTTAATGCACCTGATGTCATGCGGTAACACATTGTCTATTAACCACTTCAATACAGGGCTTTAAAACCCACCTCCATACCGGGCCTATTCTGGCACTTCTCTCCTACATGTACAAATCATCATTCTTTTGCTAGAAAATTACTCAGAACCCCCAAACATTATACATGTTTTTTTAGCAGACACCCTAGGGAATAAAATGGCGGTCATTGCAACTTTTTATCTTGCACGGTATTTGCGCAATAATTTTTCAAACGCCTTTTTTTTGTAAAAAAAAATGGTTTCATGAATTAAAAAATAACAAAACAGTAAAGTTAGCCCAATTTTTTTGTAAAATATGAAATATGATGTTACGCCGAGTAACCTAACTCCTAGATACCTAACATGTCATGCTTTAAAATTGCGCACACTCATGGAATGGCGCCAAACTTTGTTACTTAAAAATCTCCATAGGCGAGGCTTTAACATTTTTACAGGTTACCAGTGTAGAGTTAGAGAGGAGGTCTAGTCCTAGAATTGTTGCACACGCTCTAACGCATGTGGCGACACCTCACATGTGTGGTTTGAATGACGTTTACATACGTGGGCGGGACTTAAGTGTGCGTTCGCTTCTGAGCGCGAGCTACCGGGGACAGGGGCGTTTTAATTTATTTTTTATTTTACTTATTTATTTATTTTTTACACATTTTCTTTTTCGATCGCTTTTATTCCTATTACAAGGGATGTAAACATCCCTTGTAATAGGAATAGTGTGTGACAGGTCCTCTTTAAGGAGAGATGTGGGGTCAATAAGACCCCACATCTCTCCTCCAGGCTGGAAAGAATGAGATTGTGAAAAAAATTTCACAGATCTAATTTTTACTGCCCGCAATTGCGGTTTGTTTACTTACGGGTACCCGGGCGTGACATCATCACATCTCGCCGGGCCTCCGACGGTCATAGAGATGACTGGTGACCATCTGGTCACCAGGCATCTCTATGCTTCACATCCGGCGGACGGCGATCAGCTCTCCGGGCCCCCGATGGCACGGGAGAGCCCGGAGAAGCACCGGATGGCGGCGGGAGGGGGGGATGTGCCCTCCCACCACCTATAAGAACGATCAAGCGGCGGAACCGCCGCTATGATCATTCTTACGGTGCGCAGGATCGCCGCCAGAAGAAAATGATATCTGAATGATGCCTCTTGGTGCAGGCATCATTCAGATATCCCTGCACAAAGTACAGGACGTCATATGACGTTCTCCCGGGATAAGAGATCCCTTTTTTGGACGTCATATGACGGCGTGCGGTTTTGAAGTGGTTAAAGGACCCATTCAAACAAAAAGGCTGCAAACACACTCTAACGTGTAAAATTGCACATGGCCCAGTGCATTCGAGTGTTATATTATACATGAAATAAGAAAGGTAATTAGGAACTAATTAGGCCTAAATAACATTTAAACAGAAACTATTTTACTTGTTCAATGGTCTTTAATAAAAGTTCAGCGATAGTACACAATTGGAGTTGGAAGGGATTGTACCCTTCCGCAGCGGCAAAAATAATATAAAATATTTTTTTTTAACTGTAGTTCTTTGCTGCAGCTTAATTTACAGTAAAATCACTGAACATGCCCTGTAAAACAATTACAGCTGCCAAAAAATGTGTTACAACCTTATATTTAGAGGTTCATTTGAAAAAACGAGAACTCCTCTTGGAGATTTGATAAAGAGGTGTTCAGCCCCAAAACACGTAGCCATGCCCATTTACGAGACATATGATGTCATCACGGCTGCCAGGTCGGCTTCTTACATTTCCTTGCTTTCCACTGTGGTTATCATCTATGTAAGATACAGATGCAGCTTGCTGCCCCCTACTCCCACTAGAGTTCACAGATCAGTGTTTGCAGCCATTGGCTGCAAGTGCTAATCGAATGATGGTATTCCAGCATGTCCTTTCGACAGAAGCCGATTTCTGCCCCCATTCACACCTAGGCGTTTTGTCGCCTGTAGTGTGACGCCGCAGCAGCCCCGAGACGCTGGAGGGATGAAAACACATTGCCCTCTATGGAGATGGTTCACATCTCCACGCCGAACGCCATACGCCTGCCGCCTTTTTTTCAGGCGGCTTTCGGCGTTCGGCATAGGAGATGTGAACCATCTCCATAGAGGGGGTGAGGCTGCATTCACAATCACGGCGTTTTGTCGCAGCAAATCGCGGTACAAAATGCCGCAATTTGCCACCGCAATTCGCGGGACAAACGCCGCGATTTTGTACGCCTAGGTGTGAATGCAGCCTAAACCAGGCTTTAGCTGACTTCCTGGATCCAAGTACCTTACATTACATCCACCCAGAGGGGCTTGCTGTTGCACCATCAACCACCTGGAGGGCTGCTACCTGCTGGAGACTTATGGAAATGCATTTTATTACATTTTACATGTAAGTGCAATATTAATTGTTTCTTCATGACATTTTTAATAAATCTTACACCTAGGTAGCGACTCTTTTCTCTCTCTTTTTTCTTTGGCTATTACATGGTTTACTGGCAGGAGCCTCCCCATATCCTGCTCAGAAGAGAGACTGTTGATAATTTAAACTTCATGCCTATTACTTTTTAAATTAACTTTTTTTTCAATGACTGAACACATTTTCTTTTTATGTCATTTATTATTCCATGTTAATTCCCACCCTTTGGCTTTTGCACTGGTACTCCATTCTTGTGCCTGGGTATACACATACATACTTGAACATGTTTTAGGGTGTTAGTGTTTTTGTGATTGTACTATTCACTCTTGTCAGCACATGAATTGATGCAAAGGGCTGATATCAGGTCAAATTCAGGTACTTACAATTCTTATTTCGAAATACATTTAATAGTGTAATAATGATTATAAAGCTGCATTTATTTGTGTTTTTTTTTTATATCTGCTGAGTATTTCTCTTCCATGGCAAGTTCCAAAGTTAAACTGGGTTATACAGTGCCTTGTAAAAGTTTTCATACATTTTGTCATGATACAACCAAAAATGTAAATGTAATTTATTGGGATTTTATGTGATAGACCAACACAAAGTGGCACATAAGTGTTAAGTGAAAGGAAAATGATAAATGGTCTTCCAAATATTTTAGAACTAAATATCTGAAAAGTGTGGTGTGCATTTGTATTCAGCCTCCTTTACTCTGATACCCCTAACTAAAATCTAGTGGAACCAATTGTCTTCAGAAGTCACCTAATTAGTAAATCGAGTCCATCTGTGTGTAATTTAATCCGGGTATAAATACAGCTGTTATGTGAAGCCCTCAGAGGTTTGTTAGAAAACCTTAGTGAACAAACAGCATCATGGAGGGCAAAAAACACACCAGACAGATCAGGGATAAAGTTGTAGAAACGTTTAAAGCAGGGTTAGGTTTTAAAAAAAATATTCTAAGCATTGAACATCTCATGAAGAGCTGCTCAATCCATCATCTGAAAATTGAAAGACTGTGACACAGCTGCAAACTTACCAAGACATGGCCCTCCACCTAAACTGACAGGCCGGGTCCAGGAGGGCATTAATCAGAGAAGCCCATGGTAACTTTGGAGGAGCTGCAGAGATCCACAGCTCAGGTGTGAGAATATGTTCACAGGACAACTATAGTCATGCAATGCACAAATTTGGCCTTTATGGAAGAGTGGCCAGAAGAAAGCCATTGTTGAAAGAAATCCATAAGAAGTCCCATTTGCAGTTAGTGAAAAGCTTTGTGGGAGACACAACACACATGTGGCATAAGGTGCTCTGATTAGATGAGACCAAAATTGAACTTTTTGCCCTAAAAGCAAAACGCTATGCGTGGCAGAAAACTAACACTGCAAATCACCCTGAACACACCATCCCCACCGTGAAACATGGTGGTGGCAGCATCATGTTGTGGGATGCTTTTCTTCAGCAGGGACAGGGAAGCTGGTCAGTGTTGATGGGAAGTTGGATGGAGCCAAATATAGGGAAATCTTAGAAGAAAACTTGCTAGAGTCTGCAAAAGACTTGAGACTGGGGCAGAGGTTCACGTTCCAACAGGACAACGACCCTAAACATATAGCCATAGCCAGAGCTACAATGGAAGGGTTTAGATCAAAGCATATTCATGTGTGAGGCCTCGTACACACGGCCGAGAAACTCGACGGGCAAAACACGAGTTCCTTGTGAAGCCGCCGAGGATCTCGGCGAGCCAAATTTTGCCATTCCCGTCGGGGAAAAAGAAGACATGCTTTCTTTTTGGCCCGACGAGATCCTAGTCGGTTTCCTTGTCGAAAAGTGTACACACAACCGGTTTCCTCTGCAAAAAAAAAAACCCAGCAAGCTTCTTGCTGGTTTTTGCCGAGAAACTCGGCCGTGTGTACAAGGCCTTTAGAATAGCCCAGTCACAGTCCAGACCTAAATCCAATTTAGAATCTGTGGCAAGACTTGAAAATTGCTGATCACAGCCGCTCTCCATCCAATCTGACAGAACTTGAGATGTTGCAAAGAAGAATGAAAACATTTCAACTCTCTAGATTTGCAAAACTGGAGACATCCCCAAAAAGACTTGCAGCTGCAATTGCAGAAAAAGGTGGTTCTACAAATGCACACCACACTTTTCACATATTTATTTGTAAAAAATTCTAAAAAAATTTTTATCATTTTCCTTTGACTTCACAAATATGTGCCACTTTGTGTTGGTCTATCACGTAAAATTCCAATAAAATACATTTACGTTGTTGGTTGTAACATGACAAAATTTGGAAAATTTTCAAGATATGAAATCAAAAGTTGTAATAATTCTACCGGTATCTATCATTATTAAGTTGTAATAATTCTATCATAAATTTTATCACAAGCAGATTTGCCTTTATCACCCTCTGTAAATAACCATAATACATAAAAAAATAAGAAAACAGATGCATTATTTAAGTCCCAAGAAGGCTTACATTTTTCCCATGAGGTATTGATTTGTATTGGGGGGGTTGGAGATCTATCTGTTGAAAGATTAAGTCTTGTTTTACATGAATTAAGCCCAGAATAAATCAAGTTACTTATCGGAACCGGGCCCTATCTGTGATTTAGGGCCAAGTGAAGGAAAACCAACAGAAAAGGAATTGTCATAAATATTTATAAGGTTCTTTGTGTGTAGTAACTCTTATCGCAAGGGAGCTCAGATCCATTTCTTGCCGGGAGAGAGGAAATGTCTGTGAACGAGCAAGGAAATAAGCTGATGGATAAATCACAAGATTTTTCGGGGCAAAGTGTACTCAATCGTTACTATCTTAATGCAGATTTCAAAGAGGGGTGGTTAGCCATTTGCAGTTCAAGCCAGGAAAGCCCAAGGACCAACAATAACCCGATTTGCTATGCTTTATCACTTTTCATTGAACCCCGAGTAACCTCTCATTTGGTTAAACCTGAACTCCAGTTAAAGATCTTAATGCACACGACCGTTATTCATGTCATGGAAAAAAAAATGTTTTTCTCTACGTGATTCCTCTCAAGCCTGCCTTACATACTCACGATCGTGATAAAAAATGCTCGAGCAAAGCGCGGTGACGTACACCACGTACGACGGCACTATAAAGAGGAAGTTCCATTCGAATGGCGCCACCCTTTGGGCTGATTATGCTAATTAAAAATACAGTGAATGGCTTGTAATGAATACCTAACGTAAAGGGGTTGTAAAGGTTTGTTTTTCATTTTCTAAATATGTTCCTTTAAGCTAGTGCATTGTTGGTTTTCCTTTTGATTTCCCTTCTAAGGGCCAGATCCTCAAAGAAGTTATGCTGGCGTATCTATTGATACGCCGCGTAACTTCTTGTTTGCTCCGGCGTATCTTTGTTTTGTATCCACAAAACAAGATACGCCTGAAGCTGTGCTAGATCCGACTGGCGTACGTCTTAGTACGCCGTCGGATCTAAGTTGCATATTTACGCTGGCCGCTAGGTGGTGCTTCGGTCAAATTCCGCGTAGAGTATGCAAATTAGCTAGATACGCGAATCCACAAACGTACGTCCGGCCGGCGCTTTTTTTTACGTCGTTTCCGTAAGCCTTTTTTCGGCGTATAGTTACCCCTGCTATATGAGGCGTACTCAATGTTAAGTATGGCCGTCGTTCCCGCGTCAAATTTTTAATTTTTTATGTCGTTTGCATAAGTCGTTTGCAAATTGGGCTTTGCGTAGAATGACGTTCACGTCGTAAGCATTGGCTTGTTGCAGGTTAATTTCGAGGATGCGCATTGGGATACCCCCACAGACGGCGCATGCGCCGTTAAAAAAAACGTCATTTACGTCGGGTCAAGACGTATTTACATAAAACACGCCCCCATCACATCCATTTGAATTGCGCGCACTTACGCCGCCAAAGTTACACTACGCCGCCATAACTTACGGCGCAAATTCTTTCAGGATACAGAAAATACGATGTAAGTTACGGCGGCGTAGTGTATCAGACACACGCTACGCCGGACGGAAAAATGCGCCAGGGTACGTGGATCTGGCCCTTAATGTTTTTTTTCTTTGTTTTCTTTATCTGATTTTTTCACTTCCTTCCTGTTCCTTCTCAGTAAGCTGTTCAGTAAACTGTTTTGGCTGACTAACCACCTCTCGGATGATGGTGGCAAGTTTACTGAGAAGAAACAGGAAGTGAGAAATCCAGACAAAGAAAAAAAACATTCAGAAGGGAAATTGAAGGAAAATGTAAGTGAACCAACAACAATGCACTAGCTTAAAGGAACCTATTTAGAAAATAAAAAAGAACCTTTACAACCCCTTTAAAGGCTAAGTCCACCTTTTTCCAAAAAAATAATAAATACACCCACATTTTCAAGAAGGAATCTGCAAAGCATTGCAACCGTGATCAGTGGATCATGGGTGCAATGTTTAGACTCTTTCTGCACCCATTGGGCCATAGCTAGGACCAACGTTCAAAAAAACGATGCATACTAGCACATTGCGATTTTATTTTGCAGGGTGAATTTTTCACTTGAGGAAGTTCACTACCGATTTATTGCGATTAACCAATTTTATCTGATAAATGGTGAATCGGATAACATTTCAGATGTGGGTTTCCCTATTGGCACCACTTAGCTTGACAAAAGTTTATTATTCAAACTACTTTTGTCAGAGGAACCAGACAGAAAATTGTCGGCCGAACAGTGAACGCAGCCAATCAGCTGCAATTACTATTCATGTACTCTAAAAATACGTGTGTAGCATTACCCCCGGAGGAGCTGCTGGTTGTTTGGGTGGCACATTTACCTCATGGCTTCTCCGAATTCAGAAGAGCAGATTCAGGCGTGATGATAGGGAAACAGTCCTGCTCCCAAGTGTAACACTTCTCTGCGCCACTCCTGCCGGAATGGGTTTAGTGTACCCGGACAGGCCTCTCTCACTGACCTGGCAGCCGGAGTATCACTTGAACGTTTGTAGGATAAAGTCTCTGCCACAGACCCTCCTTGGTGAACTTCAGGGAGACACCCCTGCCACAGGCCCTCTCTGATTTGCCATGTACGGAGATAATCCTCCTTAGAAGAGTTACGCCTGGATCTCCTTCAACTTGTCGCTCAGGTACCGACTGACAGGTGATCAATCCCTCAGTGTCTGGCTACCTTAATCCCCGGTGGTTTGTCGAGGCCCTCTTGGACCGCCAGCCTCTCAATGGCGCTTCTCAGATGGACTCTTCACCGAACAGCAATACCGCTTGGGATCCGCAAAGGTGGGAACCGAGTCGCTCACTAGGTCCCCGTCGCTGTTCAGATGCTCCGGGCCAACATGGTCCCGAAACCAGGAACACTGAGTGGCACGCATGCCCCGACCAGGTAGGCCATAACGCCGGGGCGCCGTGATGTGGTCACCCTAAAGGTGGGTGCCACACTCGAAGAAGAAGACCCAGAACCAATGGCGTCTGCCTCATAAATACCCCTCCCCAGCATGCACTGCGAGGTCAAACCCTCCTGACTGGCTGCTGGGAAGAAGCACCCAAACCTTGACTCCACTGCTGCCACCTGCAGCACCGGGGTTGGAAGAACACCCCAGCGCAACAGAAAAGCTCACAGCACAGCCCAGCTGAGACAGAGACCTTGGCCCGGATTCTCAGAGGACTTACGACGGCGCAGCGCCATGTACGCCGTCGTAAGTCCGAATCCGACCCGTCGTATCTATGCGCCTGATTCTTAGAATCAGTTACACATAGATATCCATTAGATCCGACAGGCGTAAGTCTCTTACGCCATCGGATCTAAACTGCAATTTTTTTTTGACCGCTAGGTGGCGCTTCCGTCGAATTCCGCGTTGAGTATGCAAATTAGCTAGATACGCAAATTCCCGAACGTACGCGTGGCCGACGTAGTAAAGTTACGACGTTAACGTTAGGCTTTTCCCAGCGTAAAGTTGCCCCTGCTATATGAGGCGCAGTCAATGTTAAGTATGGCCGTCGTTCCCGCGTCGAAATGTGAAAAGGTTACGTTGTTTGCGTAAGTCGTCCGTGAATGGGGCTGGACGTCATTTACGTTCACGTCGAAACCAATGACGTCCTTGCGGCGTACTTTGCAGCAATGCACACTGGGAAATTCCACGGACGGCGCATGCGCCGTTCCGCAAAAACGTCAATCACGTCGGGTCACAGTAGTTAAACATAAAACACGCCCCGCTGATCCAAATTTGAATTAGGCGGGCTTATGCCAGCCGATTTACGCTACGCCGCCGCAACTTACGGAGAAAGTGCTTTGAGAATACAGCACTTGCCTGTCTAAGTTGCGGCGGCGTAACGTAAATTGGATACGTTACGCCGCCGCAGAGATACGCCGCTGGACGTGAATCTGGGCCCTTGTTTTGCACTTAACAATTTGGATCAGAGTTTAACTATACTCTGATTTCCCTCTAAATTTAACTAGCACCAGTACTATAAAGTACACAGGCGCTACACGTGGGTGCCAGCTGTCAGAATACAATAGCAGGGGGGGGATGCTTTTTAGCATGAATGGAGGAATGTGTTTGATTTCTGACATTCAGCCCGCAATCTATGTGTGTGTGGCCAGCTTAAGGAACATGAGAGAGGGACACTTAAAAGGATAGTTCACTTTTACAAAAAACCTGCCTATGTAGGTAAGGGATGTTTGTAGAATAAAACAAACTATGCAGCTCTGACTACAGATGAATAATACCCTTGCTATGGGCGTAGGCCATTTATATATCATATGAAGCCTGAATAGAATACTCCCAGGAGTCAGGACGTTTCTAAGTTTAGGTGATCAGATTTTTAAAATGAAATCCTGGGACATATTTTTTTTTTACTAGTAATGGCGGCAATCAGTGACATTCTGACCATTGTCAAGTCTTACTCTCCGGGCCCCGGCTACTACTGGGTGGTGAGTGGAGGAAGATCACCAGGGAAAGCGAGGAGATAAGCAGGCAGGCGGCTGGCCGGGACATGAGCCAAGGCAGAAGAACATGTGAGCGAAGCTGATGGGCATGCACCTGAAACTGAAGAAATATTCCCGACCAGCACATGATTATTAGAAAGGGGCACAGATAATGGTAAAAAAAAATACACCCCCCTAAGCTAGTAGGAGCGGCGGACCAGGGGGGTGTAATTCAGATTTTTTTATTCTGCACTGTCTTTGAAATTGCCCCAGCCCCTGTTCAAATCCAATCTGGGGACAAAACCGGGAACAGACTTGGTCTGGGGACTGTCCCAGGGAACCGGGGATGTCTGGTCACCCTATGCTAAGTACTTCCAGGACATTGCTAAGTGAGGCCTAGTCGTCACTGTTCACCTTCACCATCACAGTGAGCTCTTTCTCTGATTCAAACCTCCCCAAATACCTTTTCTCTCCTCTGATGCAGTAGCATCCAGCATTTGAGAGCTTACTCCTGGGATGGTAGAAGATGACTAGGCCTCACTTAGCAACGTTCTGGAAGTACCTATCAACATCCTGGGCAGTGGCAGCCCGTCCATTTTTTTCTTTTAGAAGCACATGATTAGAGCCTGAGGCTCTAATTGGCTTCAAAAAAGGGTGGGCTCGGGTGCAGAGCACTGCGCCCTGAGCCCACCTGGTTGTGTGACAATAGCAAATAAATATTCGCTATTGTATTCCTGATTCTCCCCCCCGGCCAATCAGGAAGCAGGCCCTGAGACTCGATTGGCCGAGAGGAGAAGCAATCCTATTGGCTGCAGAGGAGGAGAAGACACAGAGGAAGCTGCAGTGAAGCCAAAATGGAGGAGATGCAGGGTGAAGCCTCAGGAGTCGCTGATTGTTGTTGGGATCGGCATATTAAGTTACCTCTTACTGTTGTCTAGGGGTGAAGTTGATGAGTAGATTAGTGAGCGAATGTCCAGACAATAAATGAAGGTTTTCTGAATGCTTTATTCTCGGCCCAACATGAGGTAGAGAGAAAAGGTTGATGAAGCATGATATGAGAAAGAGCAATCCTGCTCTCAGTAGTAGTAGATACAGTTCGTCGCCACTCTAGCCAGAGTGGGTGAAGTGCCCCCGGACAGACTCCGGCCACGAGCCTGGCAGCCGAAGTGTCACTTTAGGTTGCTGGGAGGAACAGACCTCTGCCACAGGCCTGGCTCTAGGGACCTCTGCCACAGGCCTAGTACTTGGATGAGCTAAATGGATTGAGCGAATCCTCCCAGTAGATTGGATTAGGGTCGCCGGGTGACAGTTGAAGTGTACCTGTCAATGTCCCAGTCACCGAATCCCCGATGGTTCGTTCAGGCCCCTCAGATAACCTGCCTCTGGGTTCTCATTGAGCCGATACCCCACCGTTCAGCACATAGCTTGGGATCTCTTCAATAGAGCCGGGGACCCAGCGAGTCACTGGGGCCCCTTTCAGCAACATGGAGCTCTGCGTAGCATGCGACCCCGGCCTGGTAAGCCATATCGCCGGGGTCCGTTGGATGCGCACACCCTAAAGATGGGTGCCGCACCTGGAACCCGCGAAGAACCAACAAAAATGGCGTCTGCCACAGATATACTCTCCCCCCCAGCATGCCCCGCGAGGGAAAACTCCTCTAATTGGCTGCTGGGGAAAAGCGGCTCTGCCAGAACCCCTCTAGCGCCAACTGTCGCCCAGGGGTGGGATCGGCACCCCTGGAGCGCAGACTGACCCACAGGACAGTTCAGGAATGACAGCAGCCCAAATTTCAACAAATTATGAATGGGAGCAAAATAACTCTCCCATTCCCCACTAACTTTAGCGTAGTGCTCATACTGAAAGTAAGGGGGCGCTACAACTGCATATACAGACTGATTTTACTGTTGTGGGTTTAATAACACTTTAATGCCTCGTACATACGCGTGAAAACAGCCATGAGAGTCTTTGGCCGGGAAAACTGGCCGTGTGTATGCTCCATGGCAGTTTTCCCGACAGGAAAACCGCTGGCAATCCCGGCGGGAAAAATGAAAACATGTTTTCTTTTTTCCTGCCGGGATTCCCGGCGGTCTTTTTCCCGGCAGTTTTCCTATGGGAAACACTGCAGGGGAGCATACACACGGCTGGGATTCCCGGTCAAAGCTCTCATGGCAGTTTTCCAGCCAGGAAAACTGGCCATGTGTAGGGGAAAAAGTTGCCGAGCCGGTTCTCGGCTTCTCCCTCAGTTTTCCCGGCGGACTTTTTACCGCCAGGAAAACCGATCGTGTGTACGGGGCATAAGGTGGAGTTCCATTCCATTTTAAAGTCAGCAGCTACAAAAAGTGTAGCTGCTGACTTTTATTAAGCAGACACTCACCTATCCCATAGTCCAGTGATGCAGGTGCACAAAGCCTCGCTCCTCTCTCCCTCCTCTCCGCGGTGCCGACATTGTAACTGTGGGCGCCCGTCTGTGGTTTCACACCCGGGTGTGCACTGCGCATGTGCGAACTGCGCTGCGCGTTGTGAATGGCCAGGCAATCTTCTAGGACCTGTGCCAGAAGATTGCAGGGAGGGAGGGAGGGGGGGGGGAGAGATGAACTGCCTTCCAGCACCAGGGCGCCAGGGGAGGAAGTGGGAGCTAGGTGCCTGTCAAAACTGGGTACCAACCCCCCAAAAAAATGAAATGCCAAATGTGGCATGTCAGGGGGTCACCAGTACTTAAATCGGAAGTTCCATTTTTGGGTAGAACTCCGCTTTAGGACACCAGGAGTGGACTTCTACTGAACAGCAGGGAGCTTATTCTACAGACAAAGGCCCAGATTCACGTAGAAAGCGCGTATTTGTGAGCGGGCGTAACGTATCCTATTTACGCTACGCCTCCGCAACTTTGACAGGCAAGTGCAGTATTCACAAAGCAAAGTTGCGGCGGTGTAGCGTAAATAGGCCGGCGTAAGCCCGCCTAATTCAAATATGGAACATGCGGGCGTGTTTTATGTTAATTTCTTGTGACCCCACGTAAATTACGCTTTTTACGAACGGCGCATGCGCCGTCCGTGAAAGTATCCCAGTGCGCATCCAAATGAACCCGCAAAAAGCCAATGCTTTCCACATGAACGTAAATGACACACAGCCCTATTCGCGAACGACTTATGCAAGCGACGTAATCGACGGAAAATTCAACACTTGCCCTGACGTCCATACTTAAAGCGGTGTTTCACCCTAAAAACAAATTTCTAGCATGCCATCAAGCATACTAGCGCAATCTACAGTACACCTTTATTTTATTTTTAGGCGCCGTACTCACTGTTTACTGCCGTAATGAATTTTCAGACTCCCCGCGGGGAATGGTCGTTCCTATGCACAGGGAAGTTGATTGACGGCCGGCTATGGCGCGTCACGCTCCCCGAAGATAGCCGAAATAGGACTTGCCTCTTCACGGCGCTATACGGCGCTTGCGCACAGACATCGGAGCTTACTGCGCAGGCGCGGTGAAGAGGCAAGTCCTATTTCAGCTATCTTTGGGGAGCGTGACGCGCCATAGCCGGCCGTCAATCATCTTCCCTGTGCATAGGAACGCCCATTCCCCACTGGGAGTCTGAAACTTCATTACGGCAGTAAACAGTGAGTACGGCGCCTAAAAATAAAAGAAAGGTGTACTGTAGATCGCGCTAGTATGCTTGATGGCATGCTAGAAAAAAAAAATGTTTTTTTAGGGTGAACCCCCGCTTTATCATTGGCTGCACCTCATATAGCAGGGGTAACTTTACGACGGAAAAAGCCTAACGAAAACAGCGTGTCTGTACTGCGACGGCCAGGCGTATGTTCGTGAATTGGCGTATCTAGCTGATTTACATATTCTAGGCGTAAATCAGCGTACATGTCCCTAGCGACCAGCGTAAATATGCAGTTAAGATACGACGGCGTAGGCGACTTACGCTGGTCGTATCTTAACAAAATTCTGGCGTATCTGATTCTTTGAATCAGGCGCCAAGATACGACGCCTCAGACTCAGAGATACGACAACGTATCTGGAGATGCGCCATCGTATCTCCTACGTGAATCTGGGCCTAAATCTTTGTCTCATCTCCTTATGTTCTAGGTATATGTTCAGGCTTTCTTGTCTGAGGGAGATTTGTGGAAATTCCCAAAGGAAAGTCTGAGCCAAGATCTATGGCCTGGTTGAGGTGAAGGTGTTACCACAGTGTACATTCCATATTTACACCACAATACGTTATTTCTCTGGCAGACAGTACATATGCAAGGCTCCAGTTCTGAGAAATGAGAGGCCTCCTCTCTCATCCATTCAGGTAACTGACTCGGAAGATGAGTCTGGCTCCTGGGATGAAAGACAGAGGAGGCCAGGAAGACAAACAGATTCTGCAGGGATTAACAAGAAGAATTTAATGACCCTATGATTAGGATCGCTACATTTGGAAAGAAAGAAGACTGTCTGTGTGCTTTTTTTTCCTCTGTAATCTTCTGGCACGCAGCATATGAAGGCTCGCAGACGCCTCCTCTCTTTCCTCCGTCCTCCTAACTAGGTACTTTCAATAATTTCAGTTTAATGACATAATTAGGGCAGGTGAAGAAAAGGAACGTGGAATTCCCCAAGTATAAAGCACATGTCTCTTCCAAACACCCATCAATGTTATTTTCATTTCAGTGCCAGCACTCAGCAGTGTGCTCTAGGCTGTGCTTCTCTACAATCAAAAGTGGAGTGCTCTAGAATAAAGCTACTCAGTGATTGGATAAATTCTCAGCATCTGACTGTCAGTAAGCTTTCTCCATTTAAAATGCTTGTTTAATGCAGACGTCTTTCTCTGGTCTATCAGTAGAGCCATACCTCTGGGTTCACATGTACTACGGCCTTGGTTCACAGTAGGGTTGTCCCGATATCACTTTTTTAGGACCGAGTACAAGTACCGATACTTTTTTTCATGTACTCGCCGATACCGAATACCATACTTTTTTTTTAAATGCAGCCACGTGTTCCCAAATGCAACCTTGTGTCCCCAAATGCAGCCTTGTCCCTAAATTCAGCCATGTCCCTAAATTCAGCCATGTCCCTTAATTCAGCCATGTCCCTAATGCAGCCTTGTGTCCCCTAAGACAAAGCCAAGTCAACCCCCCCCCCTCCCCCCGCCGCTGCCGACATCTAGTTACTATGCGCTGGGGGAACACTGAATAGCTGTGTGTTCCCACGCCGCGCCGTCATGTATAGCCCCTCCCCCTTGCCCAGAAACTTTGATAGACAGGTCACCCTTCGGACGGGTGACCTGTCTATCAAAGTGCCCGGGCAAGGCGGAGGGGCTATACATGGTGGCGCGGCGGGGGAACTCACAGCTATTCAAATGCAAATGACAGCTGTTGTGTTCCCCCAGCGCATAGTAACTAGATGTCGGCAGCGGCGGGGGGAGGGGGGGTATTGACTTGGCTTTGTCTAAGGCGGCAGCAGCTCTCCTCTCCTCCATACGAGGACTGCTCTGCTCCGCTCTCCGCCCCCTCTCCACCCGCACTTGGAAAAAAAAGAAAAAAAAAGTATTCTACCAGGCATCGGGAGTATTTGCGCGAGTACAAGTACTAGCGCAAATACTCGGTATCGTTCCCGATACCAATACTAGTATCGGTATCGGGACAACCCTAGTTCACAGCATAGGGTCCAGTGCATTCCTGTTCACCGATTCAGGTTTGGGAATCAGGTCTGAATTTTTACCAGGATTTGCATCTGAATCGAAAACCAAAGAAGTACAGGACCCTTTATGCAGCCATGAGCCTGTGTGGTCCCGCTCCATTGAGTCCAAAATGTTATTATTACAAAGTAGAAAAATTTGATAACATTTACAATAAAATATTAATTATACATCAGACAGGAGGCTCGTATCTATGCATTAATCCTTCTTTATTAATGCTCACAGCAGAAATGTAAAAACATCTTACTGTAATATTTAAAGAAAAAACTGTAAGAACTACGTATCCCAGCAGCCCCCTGACCTTAGCCACTCCCATCTTAGTGTCTATAAATGGGGCTGCCCTCTCCTGATTCTTCCTCTTTCTTTCTGCTCACGGCAAAGATAAGTGACGATTAACAATTTTGATTGACTAATAATTTTAGGACTAATAATTTTATTGAAAATTATTTTTGTGGATTAGAATAGATATTATAGGCAATGATAAGGCTATCCTAGGTTGTATAGTTGTTGTGTTGTGGTTATCAGTGTGTTATCAGCCAGTGTGCTGGCTGTCAGGTAACAGGTGCAGCTGCCCTGATCCCTGCGCTACACATCCTTCCCCTGTGCCTTTCCGGCACTGACCCTTGCCAGCACCTTCACACTTGTACTGAGACGCTGCGTGAACAGCGTCCCTCTGCTACATCCACCCCTCCTCTCTCTCGAGCGCGGCGCCATCTTGCACCCTCCCTTCCCTCAGGAAGGCTTTCGCGCCGTAGAGGGAGGCGGACCCCCCGCCTCCCTGCGACCAACCCGCAGTGCCGTTCCCCCGTCCAATCGCGTCGTGCGCGGGACTCCGGGGGGCGGAACTGCACCATCTTCCTACCAATGGGAGCGCTGGGGCCGTAGTCTCGCGAGACTTCGCCCTACAACGAGATCTGCAGGCTCTCCTCACCGCAAACTGTCAGCGCTGCGGTACGGAGGGTGAGCCTGCAAACGTGTGAGTCAGCGTACGATACCCTGGGAATTCTAGTCCCTGACCACAGCCAGCTTAGCTCCCCAACAAATCTTCTGGGAATTTGATTCCCTGCCTATCCTACCTAAATAATAAAACCTACCTAATATAAAACTAATACCCTTATTAGTATATCGGCATCTTAACAGCATGGCAGAAGAGGGCTCCCTTCCCATCCCAGAACAGGAACTGCTGTTAGAGCCAACGCAGATGCTGACTGCTGCCCAACTGAAAGACATTATAAATATGTCTATACAGTCAGCGTTAACTGCAGCTGCCACCGCTTCTATAGCCAAACCAACTCTGACCCCCCCTGAACCCATACCACAGGCCACGGTACTAACCGAAAAAAAGGGGAAAGCTTCCCAAAAGAGGAAGCATACGGTGGCAGCCTATGACTCCCCGGCAGGGGAAGTAAATAATATGCTCAGAGCAGATCCCTACCCGGACTGCCACCCCACGCATCCGTCAGACCCCCTTCAACCCCTGGGCCTCAGGGAGTCACATAAGAGGCATGGATCCGCAAAAAGGACCAAACCCGACTCATACGTGTTAGAGTCAGACGACGATTCGTCCGCTGAGTCGGTCGAATCCGAGGTCTCGGGGTCCGACTACAATGATGAGGATGCGGGGGCACCGGCACTCCTACAGGATGCCAACCCTGACAACCAGGGCAAAGATATTATGGATGCCATGGGTGAACCACTGTTTAACCCTGACACCATATCCCACCCACGCTCTGGGGATTGGTCTCCCCTTCCCCACGTAGCAGAATACGTCGAGCTGTGGGCACGTAAATCACTGGAGAGGTCAAACCGCAACAAGCTTAGAGCGGAATGCCCCCGCCCCCACATACCCATGAAAGCTGTAAGTACACCCGAAGTGGACCCGATCTTAATAAAATACCTACTAAAGACGGGAAAACTCCCGAAAAAAGGCATAGACCGGTCTTTTAAGAATATTCAGGACCGCATCCTGGACCTATTCGGCCCTCTGACCAAGATCCTAAATCTGGCAGAACAAGCCGCAACCACTGGCCAGCAGGTTGACCTGACACAATTACGCGGCTGGGCCCAAAGGGCCATATGTCTGACGGGCAACGCCAATACAGCCTGCTCCGTCGAGCGCAGACGCTCTATCCTCATGCGGCTCGATCCGCAACTGGCCCATCTAGCGGAATCCGAACCAGGCCCCGCAGCAGAGGGCATGTTATTTGGTGATTCTTTAATCAAAGACATCAATAAATTTGTGGGCATGTTTAATAGCCTGGATAAAGCTCAAACGTCCCTCAAAAAAGCGGGTAACGCTAGAATTTTTCCCCGGGCCGGCAGAAGTAGGGGCCGTTCTGCCGGCCGCTATAACAACAGCAGACCTTTCCAGAGACCAGCTGCTCAACCGCATTATACCCAGGCTCCCACTCCGTACACCACCACGGCGCAACCGGCACCGTTCTTCCCACCACGCGGCAGACCCTGGAGGGGACGCGGCCATAGAGGATACCCTCGCTCCCGCCCGTATACCGGTGAGTACCACAAACATACCCTTACCCCTCACACCTGTGGGGGCCCGTCTAACGTTTTTTACCCACGCTTGGTCTGCGATTACGGCAGATTCATGGATTCTGAATACGGTGGCAGGGTTTCAGATAGACCTCCTATCAACACCGACTCTGGGAGTAATCCCCCCCCCTATTCAATTTGCGGGGCAAAATGTAACCCTGATAGACAACGAACTCAGGGATCTCATTGCCAAACATGCAGTGATCAAAGTCGACCCCTCCTCCCCAGGTTTCATCAGCAATCTCTTTCTAGTCAAAAAGAAAGGGGGGGGCTACCGCCCGGTCATAAATCTTCGGGACTTGAACCAACATGTCGCCTATCGGCATTTCAAAATGGAGGGCATTCATTGCCTCCGAGACCTCCTCGTGCCGGGAGATTGGTTGGTGAAGGTGGACCTAAAGGACGCATACCTCACCGTCCCCATGCATCAAGTATCACAACACCTTCTCCGTTTCAGGTGGTGGGGACGCACTTGGCAGTTTACATGCCTCCCGTTCGGATTGTCATCCGCCCCATGGTGCTTCACGAAACTTTTGAAACCGGTCGTGGCATCGCTGAGGAGCAGAGGAGTACGTCTGATCATATACCTGGACGACATCCTCATAATTGCGTATTCCAAGAACCAAGCACACCGCCACATGTCCTGGACGATCAACCTTCTACAAGATCTAGGCTTCCTGATCAATCAGGAAAAATCGGTGCTGGTACCGACCCAAGAAATAGAATTCCTGGGATTCTCGATAGACACCAATCAGGCGGTTCTTCGCTTGCCCAGCGAGAAATTGGCCCTGATCCGCAAGGAGATCAGGGCAATACTTCGCAAAGGGTCCTTATCCCTACGCGTATTGGCCCGCATTGTAGGCCTGCTTGCGGCATCCATTCAGGCCCTCCAGAGACTGAAAATTGTACACCTACGACAGGGTCTCCGCTACGCGGACGAGGTTCCCCTCTCTTCAGAGGCCCAGGTCGAATTACGATGGTGGCTCAAACATGCCACCGAATGGAACGGCAGGACAATCTTCAATTCACGTCCGGACGTCGTCGTAGAATCGGACGCGAGCCGCCGAGGCTGGGGAGCCCGACTGGGGGAGACCTCGACGGGAGGGACCTGGTCCAGAGAAGAATCCCTCTTACACATCAACGCTTTGGAACTCTCAGCGGCACTTTTCGCTATTCAGAGTTTCCTAGCGGAGCGGTCCAACTGCTGCGTTTTATTACGCATGGACAATATTGCAGCGGTACAATACATCAACCGCTTAGGAGGCACCAGATCCAAGATCCTAGCAGACATCACTTCAGAGATATGGCACTTCTGCCTGGCGCGAGACATCATCCTTATGGCAGAGTACATTCCGGGTACATCCAACACTGTCGCAGACTGGAATTCCCGATATCTTATCGACTCCAGCGATTGGTGTTTGGACAGGCCAATCTTCGCCCAACTGAACCTACTTTGGGGCCCCTTGGACATAGACCTTTTCGCCTCCAGACTCAATCATCAGCTGCCACGCTTTTTCAGCTGGAGACCGGATCCCGGGGCATCGGCAGTGGACGCTTTCCGTCACTCCTGGACAGGGGGAACACACTATGCGTTTCCCCCATTCGCGATGATCCCCAAGGTTCTGCTGCAGATTGCGAACCAGGGAGCGACTGTAGTTCTGATCACGCCATGGTGGCCTGCGCAACCATGGTTTCCCCTTCTACTAGGATTAGTCATCGACCATCCCAGACTGCTCCCCCAACTCCCACACATCCTCTCCCACCCAACCAAGGGCGTCCATCCCCTGGTGGAGGAGGGCTCACTGACACTCCTGGCATGGTTGGTCTCGGGGTGCCGGACACTCACGACGGCCTTTCAAGCGCGGCTAGAGATCTCCTCGCCGTGGCCTGGGCCCCCGGGACTCGAGCAGCGTACAGATCAGCCTGGAAACTCTGGGTGCGTTGGTGTGACCAACGGCAGGCTGATCCAATGCGTGCCCCTGTCACTGTCATAGTGAATTACCTGGCGGATTCCTTCAACTCCGGCAGGTCCTACAGCTCGATCAATGTTCACAGATCAGCCATTTCGGCCTATCACTATCCGGTGGATTCTCTGCCAATCGGCAAACACCCCTTGATCTGCAGACTGCTACGAGGCATCAGGTTCGAACGACCCCCTCGGCCAAAATACCAATCCACCTGGGATGTCTCCAGAGTCCTTGACATGTTCTCGAGTTGGGAGGACAACGATTCCCTGTCGCTTAAGTTATTGTCGTTTAAATTGACAGTTCTGCTATGCCTGATTTCCATCAAACGTGTCTCAGACGTTAGGGCATTAGACATATCCAGACGGCAATTTTCCCCTCAAGGCGTCAGGTTCACGGTAATCCGCAGAACCAAAACAGGCCTACGTTCGGTGTTCTATCCCTATTTTCCCACTCATCCACGGTTATGCGTGGTTAGGTGCCTTCAGGCTTACGAAACGTGCACAAATGACCTACGTACCCCGGGTTCTTCCCAACTCCTAATATCCTACATAAGACCTCATCATCCGGTCACCACGGCTACCTTAGCACGTTGGGTTAGATCAATCATGGCAATGGCGGGTATAGATGTTACCCTGTTTGGAGCACATTCATCCAGGGGAGCCATGGCTACCAAGGTGGTTGTGACTGGGGGCTCTCTATCTGATCTATTGCTGGCGGCCGACTGGTCTTCTGAGACCGTTTTTCGCCTGTTCTACTTCAGACCGGAGGAACATGTCACCATGTCTGTGTTATGATTTTATGATGTCATTTTGTATTAATGATGATTTGAATGTCATGTTAAGCTTTGAACTTGCATAGATACGAGCCTCCTGTCTGATGTATAATTCGAGATTTTCCTAGCTTGTGACGGAAAATATTGATTATATGAAGACAGGAGGCGAGTATCTTCCCTCCCTTCCCAACCCTTTCATGGTTTTGGATTCTATTTCAGGTTATTGACCACGTTCCTGGTTGGGATACAATTGCAATCTCTCGTTCGGGTGATGTTCCCCGGTTTCTGGATGTACCAGTGGGTCAAAGTCGTGCTGTTGGTCGACCTCGTTGGGACCTGTTGATATTAATACAAACAGTCTTCAGTTAAATGGTCATGGGCCGGCTGGCCGAAGGACCGACGGTTGAAGACACAATTCACGCAAGGATCCTGATAAAGACATCTCTAAGTTCACAGAAGAAAGAGGAAGAATCAGGAGAGGGCAGCCCCATTTATAGACACTAAGATGGGAGTGGCTAAGGTCAGGGGGCTGCTGGGATACGTAGTTCTTACAGTTTTTTCTTTAAATATTACAGTAAGATGTTTTTACATTTCTGCTGTGAGCATTAATAAAGAAGGATTAATGCATAGATACTCGCCTCCTGTCTTCATATAATCAATATTTTCCGTCACAAGCTAGGAAAATCTCGAATTGTGACAACCATGAATCAACTTATCACTGACGTAATACTACCAATGATGTATACAAAACACCAATAATTGTGCAGTGTATATAAACTCTACATGTTGCATGTTTCGCGGTTGCTTGATGTCCGCTTCCTCAGGAGCCATACATAGGCACATCATTTGTTGAAGGGTGTGTACATGGAATATGTCACGAAACTAAAAGTAAACGAATAAACATTATAATGTTTGTATATTGTGGAAAATATATTATTACAGTTCTATAAATAAGAGTACATCCATCTGCCGATATATTCCCGTCATTAAGGAGAATCTCACCGTGGATGCTGTATCAGGTAAGTGACCAGGAACCTGGACCAGGGAGGCAACCCACCCCGGAGGACACAGGAAGTTGCAGGATAGCCCAAATAAATTGGTATAACCTAGATAAAATATTTTAATTAGACATATGTCAGTATATTCATATTCTCCTCTGGCCCCCAAAAGTGGCCAGGTAGTAAAATATATTAAAATATAAATATTATTACTCATGTATATATATATATATATATATATATATATATATATATATATATATATATATATATATATATATATATATATATACAAACATATACCTTTTATAAGGAGACGTCTGTTTTATCCCAATCAATGTCACCTTGGTATATTATATATGAGTAGCCCCTCTGGGTACAGGGAGGTCTGAATAATAATTGGTGGTAAATATAATTATTCATATTATTTATTGTTCATCGACTAAGTCCTGACGGGATCATGAGTATTATTATATAAATATATGGTTTATTTTTTATTATTATTTTATTATTGTTATTATAATTTTTATTTTTATTGTTATGATTTTTACCTGAATTCTTCACATATATTGTGGCCAGGAGTAGATCTGATGTATTCCTTTGGGAAATATTGGTGAACGTGCACCTGTGTATATGAAAGAAAATATATACCTTATATAACATAAGAATAGGTATATATGTGAAGTATATGTAGCGCTACCCCCTCAGGAGCCGCTGGTTGTTTTGGGATCGGCGTATTAAGTTATCTTCAATCGTTGTCTAGGGTGGTTGTAGTAAGTAGAGCAGTAAACGAATGTCCAATCAGCGAATAAGATTTTCTGAATGCTTTATTGTCTCGGCCCAACACGACCAACAATAACATGAGATAGGACAGAAAAGGTTGATGAAGTAAGAGAACCTTGCAGTATCAGGCTTGGATAAGAGATAAGAGATGAGCAATCCTGCTCTCAGTAGTAATGAATACAGTTCGTCGCCACTCTAGCCAGAGTGGGTGAAGTGCCCCCGGACAGACTCCTGCCACGAGCCTGGCAGCCGAAGTGTCACTTTAAGGTTGCTGGGAGGAACAGGCCTCTGCCACAGGCCTAGACCTTGGATGAGCGGAATAGTTGAGCTTATCCTCCCAGTAAATTGTGCTTGGGGTCACCGACTGACAGTACTAAGGTTATCTGTCAGTCTTCGGTCACCCAGATCTCCGATAGTTCGTTCAAGCTTCTGAGACAACCTGCCTCTTGGTTCTCCTTGAGTCAATCCCCCACCGTACAGCACGCAGCTTGGGATCTCTTCAGTAGAGTTGGGAACCCAGTAAGCCACTGGGGCCCCCGGTAGCATCAGTTGCTCCAGGCCATGAGGGCCCAGAGTCAGGAACTCCACGTTGCGCGCGACCCCAGGCCAGGTAGGCCATAGTGGTGAGGCCCTTGATGTGCGCACACCCTAAAGGTGGGTGCCACACCTGGAACCAGGAACCCGCGAAGAACCCAGAACAACGGCCTCCGCCACAGAAATAATCCTCCCCAGCATGCCCCGCGAGGGAAAACTCCTCTAATTGGCTGCTAGGGAAAAGCGGCTCCGCCTGGACCTCTCTGGCGCCACCTGCCGCCCAGGGATAGCATCCCATCCCTAGAACGCAGTCTAGCACACAGAACAATCCAGATTTGTCGACAGCCAAATTTGACATAATTCAGAATGAGAGCAAATTCTCTCTCTTATTCCCCCACTAACTTTAGCGTAGCGCCTTTACTGAAAGTAAGGGGGCGCTACATATATGTAAAACAAAATAAAATAAAGATAGGATGACCTATCATATTCATGTGACCTACATATATAAAGTAAAGTAGAGTGAAATGTTACCTTTACAAGAATTGTGTTAATGTGAGGCCTTGTACTCACGAGCAGACATGTCCGATGAAACCGGTCCGCGGACCGTTTTCATCGGACATGTCTGCCCGGGGACTTCTGTTCGATGGCTGTACACACCATCGAACAGAACTCCGCGCGTAAACAATACGCGGGGCGTGTCCGCGGTGTCGCCGCGTCGCGGACCAGTTTCAGCAGACATGTTTGGTCGTGAGTACGGGGCCTGAAAGGTAGAGTTCTATATCCTCCAGCCAGATTTTCCATCACTTCAATCAGGTAACTGCCTCACATGGAGTGAAGAATCTGTGGGTAATCACCATGATGTGAATTAGTTGTAATTAAACAGCCTCATCAGTTCAACAGTTAAGATGAATAAGTTTAAACTTACCATTAGTGACAGATAGGGATACATAGGGATAGATAGGGACACACAGGCGTCTCCTTACTGCAGCACACAGCTGGTGTATGACCTGCTGTGTGTGCTTTTATATTGTGTCTCCTGGAGTTCCCAACCCGGAAACGCCCATGATGCTGAGCGTCTGACGTAACCTGGCCCGTTTCGGTGGTGCGCATTCGCGCATGTGCGTGCACGCATGTGCCTTAGTTACAAAGCGATAGATGCATAAAATGCTCCACCGTGAGGACAGTGGTCACCCATGACGGTAGAAAACCCCCACCAGAAACATGCATCCACCAGGTGAGTTACAGTTGGCCCAAATATCCAGCCCATGATACAGATCCGCGCTGATGCCTGGGCGCCATTTTGGAAAGGGGAATTGTGACACTGTTAAAATGATGGAACCCCCAGTGGTGAGACGGCCACATTGCATTTCCACTGTGCTAGTTACCATGTCATCCCGGGAGAAAATCTCAGCAGATAGTGGCACTAGTGGCAATTTTTATATATACATACACAATCATTGTTTCAAAACAATAACCAACAAAAAATGATTAAATAGATATATATAGGATTCTGCTCATACTGCTGTATGAGCAGAATCATATATATCTATCTATTTAATCATTTTTTCATCAAGTTCATGATGCTATTATAAATACACAGCTGCATTCATTTGTGTATTTTATATATGGAATTCAGTTGTGCAGTGCCCAACTGTTAGGACAGGTACATTTAGTTTTTGCTCCTTCTGTAATCAATGGAGCAGAGATTGTTTGGCCTGGTCTGTCCAGGGTTCCACATAGAAGAAGCTTTTACAGCTTAGGGTGGGAGAAGTCAAATAGCAAGCCTGAATATTGATCAGGGCCTAGCCAATCCCTGGGAGGTGCACCCATATGGTGGCTGAGAAGCTAATAAATTGCCTAGAGCCTTGAAGAGATTATCTTTCCCCAGTAAGGAAAGTTCCCGCCTCAGGGGGGCTGATGCTCCGGGGCAGCCTATGGACTGGGTTGCTGTCCTGTGTGGTCTCAAGGGTAAAGGGAAGTGACTGCAGGACTTCTCCAAAGGAATCTGATCTAGAGAAGGACTGTTTCACTCACTGGATTGTTTCCGGAGGAAGCTGGAAGGTATGCAGCTGTCCTGGGAACTTGTGAGTAAATACCCTACACTAATCCCTGTGACTGTACAGTGTTCTGGAGATTGCATTTGTTGGGGGAATACTACAAATTAAGTAGATGGGGTTGCTGAAAAAGAACTTTGTTTATTCCATAAAACAAAAACCTGATTGAGTCCTTAACTGAAAAGCCCAGAGATATTGTAAAAGTGACAACAGCGATTAATTTGACATCTGAGGACAAACTGTTCTGTTCTACAGTTTACCATGTGACACTAAATATGCCATTTGCTTTATTACATGCAGAGAATGTAGGGTTGAGTATATTGGGCATACTGCAACACATCTGTAGTTTTGTCTCAAGGATATTATATGAGATGTGAATCATTGTACTCACTGTGGGAGGCTTCCTCCACACTGTGCGACCATTCCCCTGAAGACTCTTCTCTAAGGTGTTTTGGCCAGCAGTTGCAAACTGGCATCATCAAGTGTAAGGAAGGACCAATAGCTCTGCATTGTACGTGAGGACAGCAGGACCTGCCCACAACCCGATGTCAGAAAGAAGAGGTGAACACTCGAAGTATGTCAGAGGAAGAAATAAGGTAAGTATTGCAGTCTATTCCTCTTCCCCTAGACCTAATGAGCCTTAAATCAGGGGTGTCCAAACTTTTTCCAAAGAGGGTCAGATTTGATGAAGTAAACATGCGTGAGGGCCGACCATTTTGCCTGACATTCTTTGAACCATTAAAATTCGGTCTAAGTGTGTTCCTCCGAGTACTAATACACTACCCAACAAGAATTCTCTTGCCTTTGTGGCTCTGTGTGGTGGAGAGATGAGCTTGGGCGTATTATTTGGATATACCGTATTTATTGGCGTATAACACACGCCTTCACTTTAAGAGCGAAGGTTTTGTTTTTTTACTTTCTGTAATTTTGAAAGTGTAAATGATGGAAAAAAAATCTAACTTTTTTTTTACATATTATAAGAATGTCTAATCTATAATTTGATGCCTTTTGGAGATTTTTCCATCTTTCCTTGGCTTCGTTATGCACATTAATACAAATTTTTACCTGGGGTGCCCAAACTTTCGATCCCCACTGTATATAAACCACAACTTTTTAAACTGCTGCTCTGTCTGAGGTTCGTGAAGGAAGGTTTTCTACCACTTTAGCTGCATCATCATCACCTCAGCATCCTGGCCTCTAGCCGTGATCCCACTAGCTCAGGTACAAACTATTGGCACCTCCTTGACACTGCAGCCAGATGACCGGTAGCCCATTATCTCCAGATCGGGAGGGTAGCCATACCGACATAGGTCCATCCCGTCCCCACACCATATCCTGTTTACCTTCCACCATTCCAACCTTCACGAACCAGAGACCCATGCCCACATAATTTACACAACAATACCATACAGCCAAACAACAGGGAGGGTGGATGTGAAAAAATCCTGCCTATGTCCTCTCCTTTCCTCTGCTGCCCACGAGTAAGTTGACCCCTCCCTCTGCCGAGGTCAAAATTAACTACGGCCACTCCTCCCCACTAATGACCATAACTCCCCCTCCCTTTAACCTAACCCTACAGGAACTTCCCTGTGCTCACCCCACAGCTGTCCGACCAGTCATACTAACCCTTCACCCAGGTTCCCTTTAGCTAAGGTCTTATTCTGAATTGGGAGATGTCAACACTCCAGAGTGTTAAAACTAACTCTACTCATAACGGTAGCACACCTTTTGGGTGGAATGAGCCTTTAAAGGGATTCTTATGTTTCACCAAGTTACAAGGCAACATGTACTATCAGCCAAACGTGCAGTGTAACAAGTAAGAAAAGAAGATAATGTGCCATTTTCTCTTGAACATTGTGTTTACACACATAAGCCAAGTTGTAGTAGGCGTATTGTTCTTAAAAAGCCATTTGTAGGAGTCTCTGCTACTGAACATTCTGCAATACCCACATAACAAGTAGATTTAGTGCCAACTACAATGAGAGGCAGGGAGGGATGGCACGCTGAGGTGAGCCACTGACATATTCATCAACACAAAGCCATATTCTCCTTATTTCCAGTGTATTGGATGACGAATATTGGCAGCCACGAGTGAGAGGAATTTAATGTGACACTAAACAATATCCTTATTTCCCAAAAATAATCCATACACATCCACTACCATAGGTGTGCGCAGCCTATTGCATTAGGGCAGGGGTGCCCAACCAGTGGCCCGGGGGCCACATGTGGCCCACGGAGCCCTCTGATGTGGCCCGCGACCTCCTGCTCTGGGATGGAATAAAATAGAATACTGTTATTAAAGTTACGTTTATCACTAAAATCACAGGCCCAGATTCTCAAAGGAGATACGACGGCGTATCTCCAGATACGCCGTCGTATCTCTGAGTCTGAGCCGTCGTATCTATGCTCCTGATTCTTATGCCGCGTACACACCATCACTTTATGTGATGAAAAAAAATGACGTTTTTAAAAACGTCACTTTAATTGACTGTGTGTGGGGGAAAACGTCGTTTTATGTCTTGTAAAAAACAACCAAAAAAAATTGAAGCATGCTTCAATTATATGTGTCGTTTTTCAAAAGTGCACTTTTTACTTCACAGAAATTGACCGTGTGTAGCAAAAAACGGCGTTTTGTAAGACGTTTTTTCATCCACGCATGCCCAGAAGCTACTTCAATGGTAAAACGTGGTGGAACGTAACCTCACTTTGCAAGAACATTGTGAGAAAAACGATGGTGTGTAGGCAACTTCGTCTTTGAAAATTGAAGTTTCAAAAACGTCATTTTTTACTTCACAGAAAGTGTCGTTTTTTTTCATCACATAAAGTGATGGTGTGTATGCGGCATAAGAATCAGTTACGCATAGATTTGTATTAGATCCGACCGGCGTAAGTCTCTTACGCCGTCGGATCTTAACTGCATATTTACGCTGGCCGCTAGGGGCGTGTACGCTGATTTACGCCTAGAAATATGTAAATCAGCTAGATAAGCAAATTCACGAACGTACGCCTGGCTGATGCAGTACAGATACGCCGTTTACGTTAGGCTTTTCCCGGCATAAAGTTACCCCTGCTATATGAGGCGTACATGCGGCGTACCAATGTTAAGCATGGACGTCGTTCCCGCGTTTGCGTAAGTCGTCCGTGAATGGGGCTGGACGTAATTTACGTTCACGTCAAAACCAATACGTCCTTGCGGCGTACTTTGGAGCAATGCACACTGGGATATGTCCACGGACGGCGCATGCGCCGTTCGTTAAAAGCGTAATTTACGTGGGGTCACATAACATTTACATAACACACGCCCACATCTTCCACATTTGAATTAGGCGGGCTTACGCCGGCCTATTTACGCTACGCCGCCGCAACTTACGGAGCAAGTGCTTTGAGTCCTGCCGAGTGCCATAGCAGGTGCTGCCTTCTGGAGCCTGCACAACGCATACGATGGACGCCCCACTGGTCCAATGCTGCGACTGCGGGACTTGTGACGTCCATCGTAGGCGCTGCAGGCTCCAGAAGGGGGGAATGCGACCGCCACACCACATGACCACTTGACGGTCGGGCGGGCGGCTCTCCTCTCCTCCTTGGCTTTCCTCTCCAGGCTCCTCGGCTCTCCTCCCCTCCAGGCTCCTCGACTCTCCTCCCCTCCAGGCTCCTCAGCTCTCCTCTCCTCCTATGCTCTCTTCCTCTGACGACTGACAGAATGACTGACTGCCTGCTGTGCTGTGACACCGCTGAGGTAGGTCAGACAGTGTAATGTGTATGTAAATGTCAGGGTATGTAGATCAGTGTAGGTAGGTCAGTGTATCTAGGTCACTACTGTCAGTGTAGGTAGGTCAGTGTAGGTAGGTCAGTGTATGTAGGTCTGGTCGGTCAGTGTATGTAGGTCAGGTAGGTAAGTGTATGTAGGTCACTACCATCAGTGTATGTAGGTCAGGTAGGTCAGTGTATGTAGGTCACTACTGTCAATGTATGTAGGGCAGTGTATGTAGGTCAGGTAGGTCAGTGTATGTCAGGTAGGTCAGTGTATGTAGGTCACTACCGTCAGTGTATGTGGGTCACGGGGCAAACCAAAAAAACAGCCTGCGTCACATACACCATCCCCTTGGACTTCAGGCTGAAGCCCCTGGTCTTTTTGCCACCTAGCAATGCCCCTGATCATGGATTTACAGCTGCTGTGTGCTTTATATTAAAATATGCCACCCTTTCGGGACAGTGCACCCACTTCTAGCTTAAAGTCCTGCTAGCAGCATCTTTGGAGCGGTGAGAGGAGCGATGTGTTTACCGCTCCTCCACCACTCCTTCCCATTGAACGCAATGGGAAACCGCGGCTATACCGCCGGCAATGCGGTGCTATACCGCCACTGCACCTCCCGCCCCAGTGTGAAAGGGGCCTAATACAAAAATCTCTACATCTACAGACATCCATAATCTAACACTAACCTATCTAACACTGTAAAGAAGAAATCAGTATACATACCTTTTTTTGAAGCCGATCCAACCAGGTCCCATGCTGAGCTGTCAGCCGCGGCTTTGCTATGGAGGCGTGTGCAGATCACACAGCCGACAATGGAAGCCCCATAGTAAGTCTATGGGTGATGTCACTTCAGATTAATTTCACAGTTGTTTACGGCTGTGTCCTCTGCAGAGCTTCTGCTGCTGGAGACCGGGCCGGCTTCAAAAAAGATAGGTTAGTGGTAGATCGTGGATGTCTGTAGATTTTAGTGTTGGGGTGGAATTATCCTTTAATTAATTATATATATATATTTTAACCAACGTTTAGTGTCATTTTATTTACTACAAGTCTTTTCTAGAACCCAAAAAATACACCATACAGGTCCTTATACTTGCCTTAATTTCTCAGGATTTTTCCCTCATTTTCACCTGTGAACCTGCCAATAACATACTTTCTGTCCAACACTTCTCTGTACTTATGGAGGAGCAGTGTTGTCACCAAACAATATAACTGGTAAGAGTGTAGCAAAGGCAGAGCGCAAAGTGATCAGCTCACAAGATGTCTGGCAGGATCAACATGTATTTTTGCACCGATCAGATATACAAACCATTTTTTCCTAGTAACTTTAACATATTAAAGGAGAAGTATGGCCAATGTTATTTTGGCTGTACTTCTCCTGTAGGTCACAGGTATGCAGTTCATTCTGCATTCCTGTGATGTGTTTTTAGCCGACAGCAGACTGACGTCACTCAGCTAGTTCAGGCTCAGGAACTGTAAATCAACAATAATTCTATGACTCATCTTTCAAAAACAGCATATCTAGAAGTGTTCTTCAGGGCTCTATTCACCATTATGGCACTTATGGGAAGCACCAAACCCAAAACTGGGTACACACTGTGGGCTGAACGAAAAAAAACTCAGATTCCTCCAAAATTGCAGATACCTTCCAATATGAATGCAGGGATCTTCCCACTGTGTTATTGAATTTTGACAGTGGGTACTCCTCCTCTATCAGAATACACTGATCAGCGCTGCAGCCATTGGCTGGTTGTAGATTTTCCTGTAGACAAGTTGCCTACTGTAAATTTGTTAGTCATGGCTGGCCCAGGCTGGGAAAGGATTTAAACCTGTTTCTGAAGTTCCCACATTTTCTGGGCCCTGCCTCTCTTACTCGCTGTAAATAAAAAGGGCGAAGAGCACTGCACAGTGAGCAGTCTGCATGGGAAGAAGACACAGACAAGACACAGCATGTAATCTTCAGCTACTACGGGGGATAGAGTTACTGAAGAAGAAGAGGGTTGCTGGGACCCATTGTCTGCTCCAGGGGACGCTGACTTGCCAGGATATGTTATGATGGACATTACCTTCCATTTATGGACTTAAACATTGACAACTTAGCAGGTATGATGGGGCAGCCACAGTCAAGTAAAGGACAATTTTGCACTGTTATGCAAAGTTTGCAGTGAAGTTGTTTCAAAAGGGTGCATGTTGGCGTATCCTAAAAAAAACCTTGGTGTGTACAGTGGGATATGATTAACATCATTACCAAAGGTTAAAGTGATTCTGAAATCTCGTTTTTTTTCTATTAAAAAAACAAACATGTTATGCCTATATATCAAGAATAATGTACAAGTGAATGTGAGACATGACATCACTAAAAGGAGCTAGGGAGGAGGTGGAAATCTTATGGTAAGGGCTCCAAAGGGATAAAGCTAAGGGGAAAATAATACTTGGAATATGCTTTAGGCCCCTAACCTGAGGGAGGAGGGGGAGACAGATCTCCTATCACAATTTGGATTAGCAGCAAGGATGGGAAGTGTTACCATAATGGGGGATTTTAATTATCCAAACATAGACTGGGTGGAGGGAACCACGCATTCATCTAAGGCCCACCAGTTCCTAAATGTCTCGCAAAACTATTTTACGGGTCAGATGGTAGACACACCAACTAGAAATAAAGCGTTACTGGATCTACTGATTATCAACAATACGGATGTGGAAAAACAGGGTAATTTAGGAAACAGCGATCACAGGTCTATTGGCTTCAGTATAAATCACACAAATAGGAAACATAAGGGGAATACAAAGACCGGGGCTCAAGTCCTGCGGGAACGCCTGGGAACGGAGTTCCTGCACCTTTTTTCACAGCAGGAACGCAGTTCTCTTTGCAGGACTAGAGCAGCCGAGAACAGCCGAGCCGCCAGAGCCTATCCTTCACTAGGCAGCGATGCCCAGCTCGAGTCACTGTCAGGGGCAGGCGAACCTTAGTAATCCTTTATGTAACTGGCCGATTCCTGTATATGGATTCATCAGGTAGTGTGCGGGTATTCCGTCACTTCCTCGATGCCGCAATGTCGCCTGGGAGCTTTTGTCATTGTTCCCAGGAGACATTGCGGAGGTCTGCCGCGAGTTATCGCAGGATTTAGAAAGAAGCATGACAAAAGCTTCCAGGAGACATTGCGGCATCGAGGAAGTGACGGAATACCTACACTACCCGATGAATCCATATACAGGAAGCGGCCAGTAACATAATGGATTACTAAGGTACAATGGATCGGAAAAAAAACATGCGGTTTAGTAATTATGCATATGAGCGTATCATCTTTTTTTTTTTTGGTGGGGGAGTGGGTCTTGGGTGGGAGTTCCCACACTTTTTTCCCTAGGACTTGACCCCTGACAAAGACACTGAATTTCAAAAGAGCCAACTTCCCTAAACTACAAACCTTGCTACAAGGCATAAATTGGGATAAAATCTTAGGAACAAAGAACATGGAGGAGAGATGGGTTTGCTTTAAGAGTATAATAAATAAGGGCATTGGCCAATGCATCCCATAAAAAATATGCATTCCAATGTAAAAAAATGCATATAAAAGCAAAAGAGAAGGCCTTCAAAAAATACAAGGTTGAGGGATCAGCATCAGCATTCAGACTTTATAAAGAAAGCAACAAGAAATTTAAGGGTGGAATTAAGGAGGCTAAGATAGAACATGAAGAACACATAGCGGAGGAGAGCAAAATAAATTCTTTAAGTATGTAAACAGTAAAAAAGAAAAGAAAGAACATATTGGCCCCATAAAGAATGAGGAAGGACATCTGGTTACAAAGGATGGGGAGATGGCGAAGGTATTGAATTTATTCTTTCCCTCGGTCTTCACCAGGGAATCGGGGGACTTCAGTAACCAAAACTGCAGTGTATATCCTCATGACACATCACAGGAAGCACCACCATGGTTGACAGAGGACAGAATTAAAATTAGACTTGGGAAACTTAACATTATTAATCACCGGGACCAGATTGCTTGCACCCGAGGGTACTTAGAGAACTCAGTCAAGTAATTGCCAGACCATTGTTCCTAATTTTTACTGACAGTCTACTGACTGGAATGATACCAGCTGATTGGAGAAAAGCAAATGTAGCACCAATATTTAAAAAGGGCCCAAAATACATCCCTGAGAATTACAGACCAGTTAGCCTAACAACAATAGTATGTAAGCTCTTGGAGGGGATGATAAGGGACTATATACAAGATTTTAGTAATGAGAACGGTATCATTAGCAGTAATCAGCATGGGTTCATTAAGAATCATTCTTGCCAAACCAATCTATTAACCTTCTATGAGGAGGTGAGTTGCCATCTAGATAAAGGAAGGCCCATAGATGTGGTGTATCTGGATTTTGCAAAAGCATTTCACACAGTTCCCCATAAACATTTTCTGTACAAAATAAGGGCCATTGGCATGGACTATAGGGTGAGTACATGGACTGAATACTGGCTACAAGGGCAATTTTAGAGGGTGGTGATAAATGGGGAGTACTAGGGGGGTGGGTAGTGGGTCCCCTAGGGTTCTGTGCTGGGACCAATCCTGTTTAATTTGTTCATAAATGACCTGGAGGATGGGGTATCCCTGTATGTAAACATACAGGGATATACAAGGTAATACTGACACATAATCACACACATAGGTTGGACTTGATGGACTTGTCTGTGTCTTTTTTCAACCTCACCTACTATGTAACTATGTTATACTTACCTTCTCTGTGTAGTGGTTTTGCACAGAGCATCCCAGATCCTCCTCTTCTCGGGTCCCTGGCTGGAGCACCTGGCCCCTCACTCCTGTTGTATGCCCCCACAGCAGCTTGCTATGGGGCACCCGAGCCAAGCTGCAGCTCCGTATATCCATTCAGACACGGAGCCATGGTTTGGCTCCACTCCCTCTCTCCTGATTGGCTAGCTGAGTTTGATTGACATCAGCGGGAGCCAATGGCACCGCTGCTGTGTTTCAGCCATTCAGGAGGGAGAGTCCTGGATGGCCGAGGCACTTCGTGGACATCGCTGGATAGTGATGGGGCTCAGGTAAGTATTAGAGGGGCTGAGGGGCTTCTGCACACTGAAGGCTTTTTATCTTAATGCATAGAATGCATTAAGATCAAAAAACCTTCTGCCTTTACAATCACTTTAACTCGGCAAGGCGAAGAAGGGGGTCTGGTTAACATGGGTAACCGAAGAGAAGAACAGCTACAGCAACCAGTAATTTGGTACGATGCCTGGTTAGGTGCCAGATCCCCTGGTAGGGGATCAGTGCGCTGGCTTCCTCCCTAGCAGACTGTCTCCTCTGCTCAGCGGGAGCAGACTAGCGATACTGAAATCTCAAGGTCCGATCAAGAGGTTCAGGAAGGAGAGAGTTAAGAGCATGCATGGGGCCCTGCTATGTGCTCGGCAGGACTTCATTCTTTTACTGGAAGTGAGGTAACAGAGGGAGCTGGGCTGGTGGAGTGGGCGCATGCTTAGCATGTCCCTCCTAATGTAAAACCTACAAGTACAGTGTGTAGCAACAGGGGCACAAACAATCTGTCAGAGGAAATCTGCACTTCAACACTACACACAGTAAAACAAATTTTTAAGTCGGGGACATGCCTTAATGTTCGATTTTTCACATGACCGCAGCTCCAGCCTGCTCCCCCTGGAATTAATGAGCTTGCACTGCGTGAGGTATTTCTCCATGTGCACTGGCGCACTAGACCCCGTCCACACTCCAACAGGACTGTCGACAGAAGCTGGTCTAACAATCGGCTTTTGTCGAACAGAGAGGGCTACACACAGATTGACACACAGCAAGAACTGGCTAAAGTTCGATCCATGTTTACCCAGCTTTAATATGTACAAGTTGGGATAATTATTTTCTCTGTTTGCTTCTTTCTTCTGGCCACCTATGCACATGTGTTGTTGAGTTCAGCAAGAAAACTGTATGGAAAAGGATAAGCAGGAGATGTTGAGTGGAGGGCATAACAATTGTTTATAGGTGTATTCCATCTTGCTATCATCAAATCGAAAAATTCTGTTCTAAAGCCCTTAAAATTTCATCCAGACCTGTTACCTCAATGAAATTCCAGATGGACCAAACAGGTTTCTTTTGTGCCTATACAATGCGCAATATAATATGTAAAGTTTTCCTAAATATGTACAGTTATCGCTAAGTTGGCTCAGGGGCCTGCTTGTATCTTCAGAATGTTTTAGGAGCACTTGGCAATCCTCAAAGTATGGTCAGGCTCTGCTTTGCCATCTTCCACCCCTGCACTTTTCTATTTGCCATGGAGGCCAGTCCACCCAGCACTATAGGTGGGCAGCAGGAATGTACAGGTGCATCTCTAAATATTTGAATATCATTAACAAATTAATTTCAGTAATTCCATTTAAAAAAGTGAAACTCATGTATTTTATAGATTAATTACACACAGAGTGATATATTTTAAGCATTTCTTTCTTTTAATTTTGTGCTTTCATTTTGTGTGTAATGAACCTTTATATAATATTTGAGTTTCACTTTTTGAATTGATTTACTGAAATAAAGTATCGTGACTTTTTGAATACATTCCAATTTTTTAAGATGCACCTGTATGCAAGGAAGCAGTCTAGAACGATGATAGACTTGATAGATAGACTTGTAATATAGCCAATATTACATTGGCTATATTACAAAGATTGAATATTCTGATGAAACCTGGCATTTGATGTTTTTGCCTCTAAATGCCCTCAATTCTAGCCTATGTGTGCATGCACAGGCATTTAGAAAAAGGAGCGTTTAGAGGCAGAAAATAAAACCTGCTGCAAGTGCATTCAGGAACAGCAGCGCTTTTGCAGAAAAAAATGCCCAATGCTCTTAAATGCATGCTAAGCTCTAGGTGCATCAAGCACTTAAAGCGGGATTCCACCCGCAAATTTTTTTTTTAAAGTCAGCAGCTACTAACAGTGTAGCTGCTGACTTTTAATAAGGACACTTACCTGTCCTACTTGCCCGCGCTGATGGCCCCCCCGATGCCGATCCCACGATCGATGCAGGTCCCGTGCCGCCATTCACACTAGGGGAAACAGGCAGTAAAGCCTTACGGAAGACAAAAAGGGAGAAAGAAAGCCGCACCAGCCTCGTGTACTACCGTTTGGCAAATTTTAATGGAATAATAAAATAATGAAAACTACTCACAAACAAAGAATGATAAAAGGCTTGTCAAACGATAATTGAAATACCCCTCAAACCACACTCCAGAATGTAGGGGGGTGGCGAGGTGCGTTGCTGCTGGCTGACGCGTTTCGAGGTGACAGAGACCTCTTCCTCAGAGCCCAGCAGTGCATGACCATCCACTTACACTGATTAAATAGGAAAACATGTAGGCCCAGGCACCGCCCACCACCGACCACAGAAAACCTCCCAGGGGCCGTCCAGACTCCACCCCCAAACAAGCAAAAACAAAGATGAAAATAAAAACAACAATAAAAATAAAAATGAAAATAACAATAAATCAAAATAAAATAGAAGTAAAAATAAAATAAAAAATAAATATAAATATAAAAAAATAAATATAAAAAAATAATAAAAATAAAAATAAAAATAAAATGATGATGGTGGTAGCTGGAAGTATTGCTAATGAAGTCGAGGATGAATGTGCACAGCAACAATAGTAGTAATGATAGTAGTAATGATGCTAAAGAAAAGATGTATAAGGTTGAATGAAATACATAAAAAATGTATATATATAAAAAGATATATAAACAAGTATATGGTAATACTCAACCATCACTATTTATAGTGACGGTGAAGTGCTGATAAGATGCACAGGGTAGGGGAAGGTGTACTGTAGATCCGACGATGAGGACTACAAATGCACCCGCTGCACATCATAGTCCTCAGTAAAGTGATCGCTGATGACAAAAGGGAGAGAGATGTATATAAGGGGAAAAACATAGAGTACACATGAGGAAGAGGAGGGAGGGGGAGAAAAGAGATGGGCAAAGAC